>NC_044038.1:222333383-222517238 GCF_901765095.1 Microcaecilia unicolor | reverse complement strand
AAGTAGGGTATACACAAAAAGCAGCAAATATGAGTTATCTTGTTGGGCAGACTGGATGGACCGTGCAGGTCTTTTCTGCCGTCATCTACTATGTTACTATGTAAAATTCTGATTATGGGGCTTGAATGAAAAAGGGAACCAGCTTATATTTCTTATCCTGCCCTGGTATAAAGAAAATGGTTCTGTTACTTCCTACTGTAGCTTCTGTCATGCAAGTATAGTTTTGTATTCTGAACCATGTGGAGCTCCATAGTCTTGCGTAACCTTCCATACTGTAAGACTGAAGTGGCACCACACAGCGGAAAGGGATTGGGGCTCACAAAAATATGAAAGACTGATTGGAGAGTGGTGGGGAATGTTGTATACCAGGCCTAAAATTTTCCATCAACAGCCCTGGGTTGTCATAGTGCTATAACCTTCACTATCCCAGCCTTGGTCAGCCTGAGGAGCAGAAGCCAAGTCTGGGAATGCTGTCCCGCATAGTAACATGAAGCAGTGTCCCTCTTTTATTGACACAGCCTGAAACATGCTAACACAGCATAAATTAACTGCTTCCCCTGACCCCAGTGCAATATGGTGCAAGATCCTTGGGCAATGTTTTTCACTGTAGATTTTTGACTGTCTCAGGCCATCATTCTCTATCAAGAAGGTTCTCTGAACCTGGATGTGTCCTGTAGAAGAGTACTAATTTAATGTTGACGTGCTCCAATTGATCTGCGTCGCTCTCACTTTTCCAGGAAGCTCTGAGGAGTGGCATCCACAGAACTGTTCATGCTGGTGAAATTGGACCGCCTTCAGTAGTCAGGGAGGTAAGAAATGCAATGTCAGGTGCTGAATTAAAGCCAAAGGATTAAGAGAATATAAGAATCTTGTAAGATTTGGCTTTTATTCAGGTGTTTTGCTATCACTACAGGCGGCTTCTTGTATCTGTCAAGTAATGCAACCGTTCATCTGTTTATCCTAGGCCAAACTGGATCATATTTTTACATGCTGCACATAGACGCCCCTTTGTGAAATGCTGGTGACCCAGAAAGCTGAACTGTCTTATAATGGTCCGTTTGGGAACTGTCAAGTGTACAGACTTCATTATTTTGGAGTGTCAATCTTTTTAGAAAAGGTCCTTTAAAGCATGTCTGTATGATTCGGTCTCAAGGAGTTAGTTGTGATTTGTGGGGTCAATATTCAAAGATTCTTATCTGGGTGGAAGTAGATCCTACCTGGATTAAGTGCTGGTGAGAGGGATTCAATGGCATGAACCGGATCGTGCTGATGAATGTCTTCTGACCACCATGGCACTATCCAGATAACCTCAAGCACTGTCTGGTTAGCAGCAGTATTCAGCATTCCTTCCCAGATAACTTAGGACAGCAAAAAGGGCTGTCTGGATAAGCCTTCTAGAGAGGAGTGGCCTAGTGGTTAGGGTGGTGGACTTTGGTCCTGAGGAACTGAGTTCGATTCCCACTTCAGGCACAGGCAGCTCCTTGTGACTCTGGGCAAGTCACTTAACCCTCCATGTAAGCCGCATTGAGCCTGCCATGAGTGGGAAAGCGCAGGGTACATATGTAACAAAAATAAAATAGATACTACTGGAGATTCTACATGGAATGTTGCTACTATTGGAGATTCTACTTGGATGTTGCTATTCCACTCGCAACATTCCATGTAGAAGGCTGCGCGGCCACATTGGTGATCTGCAAGGGCCGACTTCGCTAGTGGAATAGCAACATTCCATGTAGAATCTCAAATAGTAGCAACAGTGGAGGAGTGGCCTAGTGGTTAGGGTGGTGGACTTTGGTCCTGGGGAACTGAGGAACTGAGTTGGATTCCCACTTCAGGCACAGGCAGCTCCTTGTGACTCTGGGCAAGTCACTTAACCCTCCATTGCCCCATGTAAGCCGCATTGAGCCTGCCATGAATGGGAAAGCGCAGGGTACAAATGTAACAAAAATAAGATAGATACTATTGGAGATTCTACACGGAATGTTGCTATTCCACTAGCAACATTCCATGTAGAAGGCTGCACAGGCTTCTGTTTCTGTGAGTCTGACATCCTGCACGTACATGCAGGACGTCAGACTCACAGAAGCAGAAGCCTGTGCGGCCACATTGGTGATCTGCAAGGGCCGACTTCTACATGGAATGTTGCTAGTGGAATAGCAACATTCCATGTAGAATCTCAAATAGTAGCAACAGTGGAGCAGTGGCCTAGTGGTTAGGGTGGTGGACTTTGGTCCTGGGGAACTGAGGAACTGAGTTGGATTCCCACTTCAGGCACAGGCAGCTCCTTGTGACTCTGGGCAAGTCACTTAACCCTCCATTGCCCCATGTAAGCCGCATTGAGCCTGCCATGAATGGGAAAGCGCAGGGTACAAATGTAACAAAAATAAAATAGATACTATTGGAGATTCTACATGGAATGTTGCTATTCCACATGTAGAAGCCTGCGCAGGCTTCTGTTTCTGTGAGTCTGACGTCCTGCACGTACATGCAGGACGTCAGACTCACAGAAGCAGAAGCCTGTGCAGCCACATTGGTGATCTGCAAGGGCCGACTGCTAAATGGAATGTTGGAATAGCAACATTCCATGTAGAATCTCAAATAGTAGCAACAGTGGAGGAGTGGCCTAGTGGTTAGGGTGGTGGACTTTGGTCCTGAGGAACTGAGTTTGATTCTCACTTCAGGCACAGGCAGCTCCTTGTGACTCTGGACAAGTCACTTAACCCTCCATTGCCCCATGTAAGCTACATTGAGCCTGCCATGAATGGGAAAGCGCAGGGTACAAATGTAACAAAAATAAAATAGATACTATTGGAGATTCTACATGGAATGTTGCTATTCCACATGTAGAAGCCTGCGGACGTCAGACTCACAGAAGCAGAAGCCTGTGCGGCCACATTGGTGATCTGCAAGGGCCGACTTCTACATGGAATGTTGCTAGTGGAATAGCAACATTCCATGTAGAATCTCAAATAGTAGCAACAGTGGAGCAGTGGCCTAGTGGTTAGGGTGGTGGACTTTGGTCCTGGGGAACTGAGTTGGATTCCCACTTCAGGCACAGGCAGCTCCTTGTGACTCTGGGCAAGTCATTTAACCCTCCATTGCCCCATGTAAGCTACATTGAGCCTGCCATGAATGGGAAAGCGCAGGGTACAAATGTAACAAAAATAAAATAGATACTATTGGAGATTCTACATGGAATGTTGCTACTATTGGAGATTCTACATGGAATGTTGCTATTCCACTCGCAACATTCCATGTAGAAGCCTGCGCGGCCACATTGGTGATCCGCAAGGGCCGACCTCTACATGGAATGTTGCTAGTGGAATAGCAACATTCCATGTAGAATCTCAAATAGTAGCAGTAGTGGAGGAGGAGTGGCCTAGTGGTTAGGGTGGTGGACTTTGGTCCTGGGGAACTGAGGAACTGAGTTCAATTCCCGGCACAGACAGCTCCTTGTGACTCTGGGCAAGTCACTTAACCCTCCATTGCCCCATGTAAGCCGCATTGAGCCTGCCATGAGTGGGAAAGTGCGGGGTACAAATGTAACAAAAATTAAAAAAAAAAATAAAAATAATAGCTATCGCTGCTGACTGGATGGTGCCACCAGCTTAACTCTCTATCCTGATTATTCAGAAGTGGCCGCTATAGAATACTGCCCGAGAACATCCAGACTATTTTTGCCTGTGGCAGCCAGCATTTAAAAAAAAAAAAAAAAAAAAACCTGTTCACCACCATGGGGTCAATATGGGGAGGGGACTATTTACATAGAATAGGAAATGATGTGGATAGGATGGCTGAATCCAGTAGTGGAAGGTTTGGTCTTCTGAAAGCATGGACATTTTTTTTCATAATGCATATCCTTGTAGACACCTAAAAAAAAATGATGGTATTCTTGGGGAGGGGTGGATTATTGGGTGTGGCTTCAAAAAAGTGCACAGTTTGTTTCATTGTGTGGTTTTCATTTAAAATGACACAAATATGAAGAAAATGTCGCCATTTATGTGACGCTAGCTCAGGCCGTTTTAGAGCAGGCCCCACTTGCAAACTGAAATGAAAAGAGGACCCAATTAAGACTCGAACAAAATGACTTGATTGACTGTTTTTCCACCCACACCCCTAGTTGCTAATGCACTCGCCTCTTGTCGTCATTCAACATCATGTAAAGGTGCCCACAACAGGAGCGTATCTGCGTGGGGCCACAGGGGCCTGGGCTCCCGCAGATTTTGGCCTGGACCCCCCTACCGCCGCCAACCCATCGCCGATCTTTGCTGGCGGGGGACCCCAACCCACGCCAGCCGAGGGGGAGGGTTGGTGGCGGGGGGGTCTGGCAATGGGGGGGGGGGGGGTTGGTGGTGGCGGCAGGGGGGGGGTGCTAAAATGTGCCTCCTCCCTCCTGGCTCTGGCCCCCCCTACCGCCAGAGTCCAGATACGCCTCTGGCCCACAATAAGCCAATCTTCAAAAGCCCTCTATTTGGACTTTGGGTTTCTGTGGGCTGAAGAGCACAGGGTAGTGTGGCAGTTAAGATAGGTTGCCCGAGAGCTTGCCAAATGTGTGTGGTTTTCATGCTGGAAGAGCTGGAAATGACGAGTAATCATTTTTTATCTTTTGTGAAGCAGATCACAAGATCACTTCCTCTGCCCGACTCCGTACTAGAGAATGACACGGGGATAAAGTGTTGTCCCCGTCTCCATCCCCTTGGCTCTCTCCTCATCTGCAGAAGCCTCGAACACTTATGATTTTACATTTAAATCCTTTTTATTAAAGTATAAAAAGGAACAATATTCTGTGCAACTGTTGTTCATAAATCACAAATGGGAAAACAATAATAAAAACTAGCGACTATAATATAACCCCACCACCACCGTTTACCCTTCCAGCCCCAACAATAGCTAACCCCAAGAAACCCTAATCCACCCAGTTAAAAAGTCCAGGGGTACATAATACAATCTGTTCTGTATGCCCTATAGGGGTGAAATGCTCTACAAAGCACTGTTGTTATGATGTAATCTGTGGATGAATAAGAAGTCATCAACAATCTCCTGCCTTCCACAGTCCTTCCTGCAACAGAAGATGTCTTCTCAGAAGATGTGCCGGTAGCAGGAACGCACAAGATCCCCTGTGCAAATGTTGCCAGCACTTTTGCTTGTTTTCCAAAAACTCAAAACATCATTGTCTGCATCACTCATTCATAAATAACTGACCAATTCATTAACGGCCTTCAAATGACATGGGGGAAAAAGTTTGTCCCTGTGTCATTTTCTACTCCATACATTAACAATATCCCCATTCAGGGGCTGATGCACTAAGCTTAATCATGGTTGCAACATTTGCATTAGACCAGTTGTAGCTGGTCTAAAGCAAACATGATGTAGCGTCTAATGCACAAAGAGGTTTTGTGTAGCTTTAACCATGTGCGGTGTAGCAGATACCGAGAATCCTATGCAAATGTATTACAACAAGCTCATTAGTATTATAATGAGTATTTTGTGCGATGCACAGAAAGCAGCACCTACCTTTAACATGCTAGATTTTATGGCAGGTCAGGAGCTGTCGGAGAGGAGCCCTCTTCATCCATGATGGCAATTTTAGGGTTGATCCCCTTTCCATTTACCTTCTGATCATCCCCTGGCCTGGTGCAGGGAGCCCTCTGCTCCTTCCCACGCTCTGCTAAACTTTACCTTCTCAGGGAATGAATCCAGCAGTCCTTGTAGTGCTCTCAAATTTGTATTCGAATGACAGTCTGGGTAAGCTTCATGATACAACAGATTCATCCGGCTGTTGCCTGTAAAACCTGTCAGCGTAACTCACATTTCATGAGTGCAGGTGCTCTCTCCTCGCCCCCCCCCCCCCCATGTCTTGGAAACAACTGTTTTCTGCATGTGCTAGGTTCTTCCAGGGGCCGATGAACAAAGGTCACTGTTAAATTTCTGTGCATCTCATTTGCATGTCATCCCTTTTGTGCATCGGTTGCTGTTTCCGCGTTGGTAAGTTCACCAGCGGTATTTAATGGTGACCTTTGTGCATCAGCCCCCCTCAGTAAGTTTCTGGCAGTTCAAACTGATAAATGTTTGGCCTTCAAACCTCGGACTTTCCCCTGTATAATGGTTTACCAGTTACCTCCCTTAAGAATGCAAATTCAAAATGTGGCATTCAATAATTTTGAAATTCATTATTCATTTACACATGGGAATGTTGAGTTCACTTACTGTCTTCATATTTATTTTGATATTTTAATTTTTTACTATACATGTTTTTATAGTATATATTTTCCAAAGTTGTTGATTGTTTTTCGATAGACTCCCGATGCAGGCCAGATAGGCTGAAACACAGCTGAGTCGAGTCTTGCTCACTGACTTTTTTTTTATTGTTCATTTATTCTCTTATTGCTTATTAAATTGTTTTATTGGATTCTCAGCTGAAGCGTCTTCCATTTTGATATTTTTGGTCATCTTCGCTGTTCCCTGTCTCCTGTCTCGCATTCAAGTTGTGGCCAGCACTTTTGCTTCTTTTCCAAAAACTCAAAACATCGTTGTCTGCATCACTCGTACATAAATAACTGACCAATTCATTAACAGCCTTCAAAGTGGAGAATTGCATGGGGAAAGTTTGTCCCTGTGTCATTTTCTACTCTATACATAAAAATATGACTGTATTATCCCACTACTGAATCGGGTTGGGTACCCAGAAAATTTTTATTTTTGGTTTGCTTTTGGTTCAATATGAATATCATTGGGAGCGTACACTCTTTGAACACAGTGCACACTATGGGCTGGATTCTGTAAATAGCATCCAAATATGTGTGCCAAAAAAAAAAAATCAGTGCCCAGCTAGGTGCTGAATTTCATGCCCAAAGACTTCTACCAACTGAAGCCAGGTACAAATCCTGGCACTCAAGTTGGGTGCGTGTCCATGGCATTCTGTAATACTGCTTGCAATGTTCAAGAATGCCCCGATCGCTCTCCTTGCAGTTGTGCATGGATACACTTAAGAGCTACCCTAGAACTGGGCATGTAAGAGTATTTCTGCGCCAATCTGCCATTTTGTCACCTTCAATCCGTTGGAACACATTTCTGTGCCGAAAGTTGAGCATGGAAATGGCTTCTAACTTTTGTCGCTGTTTATAGAATGCCATAGTACGTGCAAATGTGCACACTCTTGCCAGGAATCGACATTAGTTTGAAACAGTTGCACAGTCCTACATCTCATAATTATCTGGAAGCCAGTGTAAATCTGAACAAAATATATTTTTAAAATCCTTATTGTATGGATCCTGGGCATTCTCGGTTTGCTAACTGCACTGAACTTTACGAGGTATGTGCAGGATATGAGTGTCCAATGTATTGCAATCCTGTTGGCGTACTGTACTCCCTCAAACTAACGAGCCTTCAAGCTGTCTCGGGTCCATCTTGTGCTCCTAAAATTTTGTTTCAATGGCACACAAACACTGAATTTCCATTGGCACTTTGGAACACTGTGCCACTTGACCTTAAATCTGAACTAGATTCTATTAAGTTAAACATTAAATGAAAAACCTGGTTTTTCCAGAAAAATGATGATTTGTCTGGGCCATTTTGACTCAGGGTGGGCTCTTTTTACAAAACAAATTGAGAGAGAAATAGCAAACTGCCTCACTGTGTCACTGATCTTGAAAGGTAGCATAGCAAGGACTTGGAATAGAACAGAGCAGAACAGAATTTCCAATTACAAGACATTAGCAAGATATAACATGACTTCCTAGGACTCTTATATAGTCCACATTCTGGGTATGAACTTAATGCTTTCACAGTACAGAAGATTTGTTTTTTTCCCATGTACTTTCACTGCCTAAGCAAATTAAGATGCAAATAACGTGTGTTCCTTCTGCAGACAGTTAAAATAGCTTTATAAATGAGCCACCATGCATTCTACCAAATCCCTTTATTCCTTTTTATGTGTTTATTTCTAGGCAGTTGAGATCCTCAAGGCAGAGAGAATAGGACACGGGTACCACACGATTGAAGATCCTGTCCTGTATAAGTCGCTGCTGGAAAAGAACCTGCATTTTGAGGTATATTGGACATTACTGTGGGTACTGAATGGGGAACCAGGGCACGTGTTACAAATACCTCTCTCAAAAATGTATTTTTGAATTTTGCATTTAACGCTTTCAGCACACCTTTCAGTACTGGGTTAAAGCAAGTTCCATTGTGGATATTCCTTGAGCTAAGGGGCCTTTTTTTTTTTTTTTTTTTACTAAAGCTTAGTGTGTGCTGCGTGTCCTGACTTAGTAAAAGTGCCCCTAAATTTGTACCTGAGACAAAGGAGGGTTAAGTGACTTGCCCAAAATCCCAAGGAGTAGCAGCAGCAGGATTGGAACCTGGGCTTCCCTGGTTGTCAGCCCACTGCCTTGACCATTAGGCTAGTCCTCCACTCTTAGATACAGCAGAACTACAAAGGGTTCAGTGGGTGATAAAGGAGATTGAAGAGTTCCCTAACAGATTAGGGCTCTTCAGATTGGGACAAAATGACTTGAAAGGAAGTATAAATCCTGACTGCTATGGAAAAGTTTTTAATATAGAGGTTTGACACTCCTTAAAACTAACTGGTTGCAGATTTGAAATTTTAAAAAGGAAGAGGAGGGGTGTCGGCACACAATTAAGCTGTGACATTTGTTCCGAAAAATGAGGTCAAGAAAAGTAGGTTTAAAAAAGAAGTTTTCAGGAAGACAGACTTGGGAAAGCCACCTCTTAATTCTGGGGATGGATGCTGTTAAGATCTGAGGATTTGCGTATGACATGGATTAGGAACTGAGACAGGATGCTGGCTTTGATGGACCATAAGGCTGATCCGGCGAGAAGTCGGTAAAAATGTACCGACTCTGACTCCAGCTTCAAAATAAAAAATTAAAATTTACCATATTATAATGTTGTATCATTTTATACTTGGATATATCTCTATCTTTTTCCTGAAGCTAAAATACTGGTAAATATAAAATATAAGTTATATTTACCAGTACTTTAGATCCAGAACAAAAAATTTAAAGCCTGTCAGTCAGAGTTAAAGGATTCATATACTAACTCCACAACCCTGGTATTTACATTGCAACCTTACCCAGGAAATGCACATTTTATTTGCTTTAAAAAAAAAAAAAAATTCTCCCTTGTACTTTTTGCTAGTAAATCTTTCTGCAATTGCTTTGGGTTTGTTGCTGGAAGCCAGCATCTATCGTGTGAAAATCTGGACAGCTCGTGTTCTGGCTGTATGGGGTGCCACTTAGCTGTTGTGTGTCTGGTAAGTGAGTTTTGCAAGACAACAGTAAATGTTTTAACTTTACAGGTACAAAGATGCCCCAATGTTTATCGGTGCCAAAAGAGCTTATTATGGAATATTGAAATCTTAATAGCCATTATTTGTAACTGTATGTTAAGACATGTGCTGTTACCTCGCAAACTCACTCAGTCAGGGGTAGGCCAACAGTCTGAGAACTGTACAGGAAGTGCTTGTGTAGCTCAGTTCCAGCATGCACCTGTGATCTGAAACTACCAAACACCCAGGTCACGACTGAGAGACTGAAAACATCTTACTGTAACTGCATTTTAGTTTGATTTCCATGTGTGATTAAATGTAGCTGTGTGCAGTGAGAATGAGCCCAGTGCTGGCTCGATCACAGTATCGGGGTGAGAGATGGCCTCTTGGTTACATTGTGGCAGCGCAAGTCTACTACTACTACTACTACTACTACTTAGCATTTCTATAGCGCTGCCATGGTTACGCAGCGCTGTACAAGTTTAAACACGGGGAGGGACAGTCCCTGCTCAAGAGAGCTTACAATCTAACGGTAACAGACTACGTAGTCAGTGTAGGTAACAGGAATGGGGAAGGTGGTTAGGCGCCAAAAGCAAGGGAGAAGAGATGGGCCTTGAGTAAGGACTTGAAAATGGGCAGGGAGGGCGCATGGCGTATGGGCTCAGGAAGTCTGTTCCAGGCATCAGGTGCTGTGAGGCAGAAGGGGCGGAGTCTGGAGTTAGCGGTGGAGGAGAAGGGTACAGATAGGAGTGATTTGTCCTGAGAGCGGAGGTTACGGGTGGGAACATACGGGGAGAGGAGGGTAGAGAGGTAATGGGGGGCAGCAGATTGAGTGCACTTGAAGGTCAATAGGAGAAGCTTGAACTGTATACGGTAGTGGATTGGGAGCCAGTGAAGCGACTTGAGGAGAGGGGTGATATGAGAGTATCAGTTCATGCGGTAGATAAGACGTGCGGCGGAATTTTGGACAGATTGAAGGGGGGATAGGTGGCTAAGTGGGAGGCCAGCGAGGAGAAGGTTGCAAGAGTCAAGACGAGAGGTAACGAGCGAGTGGACGAGGGTTTGGTCTGTTCAGAGAGGAATGGGCGAATTTTGCTAATATTATACAGGAAGAAGCGACAGGTCTTAGCTGTCTGCTGGATATGGGCAGAGAAGGAGAGGGAGGAATCGAAGATGACTCCGAGATTGCGTGCTGAAGAGACGGGGAGGATGAGGGTGTTGTCAACAGAGACGGAAAGTGGGGGGAAGAGGAGAAGAGGGTTTGGGTGGAAAGATAAGGAGCTCAGTCTTTGCCATGTTCAATTTCAGATGCCGGTTGGACATCCAGGCAGCGATGTCGGAAAGGCAGGCTGAAACTTTGGCCTGGGTTTCGACTGTGATGTCGAGAATGGAGAGGTAAAGCTGGGTGTCATCGGCATAGAGATGGTACTGGAAACCATGTGATGAGATCAACGAGCCTAGGGAAGAGGTGTATATCGAGAAGAGAAGCGGTCCAAGGACATATCCTTGAGGAACCCCAACAGAGAGCGGGACAGGGGTGGAAGAGGAGCCATTAGAAGATACTCTGAAGGTGCGTTGGGAAAGATACGAGGAGAACCAGGAGAGGACGGAGCCCTGGAACCCAAATGAGGACAGTGTGTCAAGAAGTAAATTATGATTGACGGTATCAAAGGCGGCGGATAGGTCAAGGAGGATGAGGATGGAATAATGGCCTTTGGATTTGGCGAGGAACAGGTCATTGCAGACTTTAGAGAGTGCTGTTTCTGTCGAGTGTAGTGGGCGAAAGCCAGATTGAAGCGGGTCGAGGACGGCCTGAGAGGAGAGGAAGTCAAGGCAACGGCTGTGGACAGCATGTTCAAGTAATTTGGAGAGGAAGGGTAGAAGAGAGATGGGGCGGTAGTTGGAGGGACAGGTGGGGTCAAGTGATGGTTTTTTGAGAAGTGGTGTGACTACAGCGTGCTTGAAGGTGTCAGGGACAGTAGCAGTGGAGAGAGAGAGGTTGAGGATGTGACAGATTGAGGGGTTAACTGTAGGAGAGATGTTGGTAAGCAGATTGGTGGGAATGGGATCCGAGGAACAGGTGGTGCACTTAGAGGAAGAAAGAAGGCGAGCAGTTTCCTCTTCGGTGATCTCAGGGAAGGAGGAAAAGGAGGCCGGGTTAGGTTGGTTGAGGGAGTGGGTTAAGAAGTCACAGGGAGGAGAAGGCTTGGAAGTGAATTCAAGATTAATCTTCTGCACTTTATCGCGGAAGTGGTCAGCTAGTGTTTGAGGAGAGAGTGAGGGGGGGGGAGCGGAGGGTACTTTAAGTAGGGAGTTGAGGGTGGCAAAGAGGCGACGAGGGTTGGAGCCAAGAGAATTGGTTAATTGAGAATAATATTCCTGTTTGGCAAGGAATAGGGAGGACTGGAAGGAGGATAGCATGAATTTGTAATGGGTGAAGTCTGATAGGGTGCGAGATTTCCTCCAGAGTCGTTCAGCAGATCGGGTGCAGGAGCGAAGGTAATGGATGCAAGGGGTTAACCAGGGCTGAGGATTAGTGCGCTTAGTGGGGCGAGAGACAGATGGTGCTAGGGTATCCAGAGCAGTGGAGAGAGTTTCATTGTAGGTAGAGACAGCCGTGTCGACAGATTCAGAAGACGAGATGGAAGGGAAGAGATTGGAGATGTGAAAGGATAGGGTAGGGGTGTCGACAGCTTGGAGATTCCTGAAGGCCGTGGTTATAGTTGGGCGAGGTTGAGGGGGAGGGTGATGAAGTGTGAGGGTGATTAGGTGATGATCTGAGATAGGAAGGACTGAGGTGCAGAAGTTGGAAGGTGAGCAGGAAGAGAAGAGAATGAGGTCGAGACAATGGCCATCACTGTGAGTAGGGGTGGTAGAGCATAGTCGGAGGTTAAAGGAGGATATCAGAGTGAGGAATTTAGAAGCGTAGGAGTTGGATGGGTTGTCAACATGAATGTTAAAATCACCAAGAATGAGGGATGGAGATGCGGGATCAAGAAAGACGGTGAGCCAAGCGTCGAAGTTCTCCAACCAGTGGAGCACTTCTGCTGGTCTTCTCTTGAGAGAGATACTGTTGCACTTTTGCTTAATCTGTGTTTTCTCTTAAGGCAGTGGTTCCCAAACCTGGTCCTTGAGGCACCTTTGACCAGTCAGGTTTTCAGGATCCCCACAATGAATATTCATATGAGAGATTTTGCATGCAGTGCAGGTATTTCATGCAAATCTCTCTCATGAATATTCATTGTGGGGATCCTGAAAATCTGCCTGGCTGGAAATGCCTCCAGGACCAGGTTTGGGAACCACTACCTTAATGTTTTTTATTTTGATTGGAGTTAATATTCCAGTGCTAGAGGGTCCTACCTGAATTAACTAGTGTTGGCCAGGTCCCTACAGGATATTTAGCGCACAAAAAAAACAGATAGATGGGATATTCAAGGGCACTAACTGCAACACTTTTTTGTGTGTGTGGGGGGGGGGGGGGGGGGGCAGCACCACCACCACCACCACCACCACCACCACCACCACGATCTTTAGCTGCAGTACTTGGATATCTGCCCATTTAACAGAGGACTGCAAGAAGGCTGTCACCAGCCAGGTAACTCCCAGCAGGGGCCAGGGACTGGCACTGAATATCTGATTTTAATTCAGCTAACAGCTGTTGGCCTTTAAAGACATACTGAATGCCTCCAGCTCAGTACCACTCCAGTTGTTTCCATCTCGCTACCATTTCTGCTCATGTGAGCTGGCTCTATCCAGGAACAGGTTGTGACCAAATGAGTCTTCATTTGAAACTGTCTAGAACTTTTCCTATGTTGTACCTACTCCGTCCATCTAGCCCACACACTACAGCAGCAGACTTCACTCTGGATCCATACACAGTGGCTCCATGTGGAACCTAGCATGTATACAGCCTAAGCAGGGCCATGCCTAGGGTCTCTGGCGCCCCCCTGCAGACTATAAGTTGGTGCCCCCCCCCCCCCCCCGTGTGGCATCTCCTTTCTCTCTTCTCCCACCCTGCCCCCTTTTTCAGCCTATTACCATAAAAGGTGAATGACAAGTGCTTTAGAATTTAGGCGCAGTTCATTACAGAATACGCTTATTGAGTTATGCATGTAAATTCTAATTTATTGCCAATTAGTGCTCATTATTGCTTAAGTGATGGTAACAACACTGACTGGTTTGTTAAGCCAATTAAGTTACGTGCATTGTTATGGAATTCGCTTAGATTTCAGCATAGAATGCTAAGTAGAATCTGGGGGTGAGTGGAGAGTGCTGTAACATAGTAGATGACGGCAGAAAAAAGACCCGCACGGTCCATCCAGTCTGCCCAACAAGATGAACTCGTGTATACCTTACCTTGATTTGTACCTGTCTTTTTCAGGGCACACACACCGTATAAGTCTGCCCCGCCTCCCACCACCGGCTCTGGCACAGACTGTATAAGTCTGCCCACCACTATCTTTGCATCCCAACCACCAACCCCTCTTCCCCCCCACCGGCTCCGCCACCCAATTTCGGCTAAGCTTCTGAGGATCCATTCCTTCTGCACAGGATTTCTTTATGTATATCCCACGCATGTTTGAATGTCTACACCGACATCTGGCAGCACTCACCGATTTAAGTGCTGCTGAATAGCAGTGACGGGGATGGGCAGAGCAATTTAACTGGGCAGGAATCTTACCTCTTGGTTAAATGTCTGTGAATATTGGCCGATGTCTTTCCGAGGGCTACAAAATGACAGAGTTTACTATTGTCACAAAATCTAGCTCTCCTGTCTTCCACAGGCCTTCCTGGAATAGAAGTTGTCTTCTTAGAAGATGTGCTGGTAGCAGGATGTACAGGATCCCCCATGCAAATTTTGTTAGTTGTGGCCAGTATGTTTGCTTGTTTTTCCAAAAAAAATCAAAATATCTTTGTAGGCATCACTTAAACATAAATAACAGTCCAGTTCATTAATAGGCTTTAAAGTAGAAAATGACACGGGGACAAAGTTTGTCCCCTGTCACCATCCCCACGTCATTCTCTATTCCATGCATCAAATTACTTTCTCTCTTGGCTCCACATTTAGTGGACTGCGACTCTTTAAACAGCAGTTTTCAAACCATTTCATTAATGAAGCAACTACATAATTACAGTCCCTGGTTTCCTGACTCTGCAGATATAAAAATTCACCTGGAAATAGTCTACTGCAGCATGCTGTATACACTGCTGCAGAGAGAATACTTCCATGTTATATGTTCATGTAAAAATGCTGCATTTTTACATAATAAAAATGTGACATGAAAAGCAAGTAAACATTTATCAAAAACATACATTTTCAATACTTCAAGCGGTTTTTTGCCGATTGTGGATTTGATTGAGATAGAAGACAAGTTAACTATTTTTTGAAGTTAAAAATGTAATAAAAATTAATGAAACGAAAAGAAAATGCTAACTTTGTCCTGAATGAAGAAACATAAGCACATTTCAGTCCCTCGAAGTGTTCTTCGTGTGTTCAAAAAGCCAATGGACTGCATTAGGGGCTTATAGCCCATTTAGTTATGTTTAAACAAAAAAGATCTGCATGAAACAAATTATTTATTTTTATTTTGACTTATAAACCACTTGCCCCTGAAACATGTACAAAACAGAATAATCCATTTGTGTATCTAAAAGGTAAACTAGTACAAAACAGATGAAGATATGATTCCATGTGCCCCAATGAAAGGAGAGTTTAATTTTACTTTTATTTACTTTCAATATATTTCCATCTTTATAACACCAGGCTTCCCAACAACAGTAAAGATGAACCCATCAGGAAATAGGATATTCTCACTGAAACTGCAATCTGTATTGTATAGAGAACAGTGTATAAAAATGAGCACACAATACAGAGTTTATAACTACTTCTGCTACCGGCTACAATAATTTTTTAAGCAGTTTTGGAGATATTAAATTTTTATTTAATGATATTTATATCTAGATAAGGGAAACTTTCAAATAAATACAAAAGCTGTCCAATACGTTTTTTTAAAAATCCACCTTTTAAGACAGTTGTTACAGATGGAGTGCGTATAGGCAGTCCCTTCTTTTTAATGACCTTTTGCTGCTGTTTTGGGTGTACTACACAACCGCGGCAAGCTCTGCCTTCTGGCTTCAGCTCTTCCAGTGGACTAGATAGGCTCACTTCGTCTTCTCCAGTTTTATCCAACCACCTGGTCCTCAATCTCATCTAACCTCCTCCTTGGGCCCGCTCACCTCTGACGCAGCTTCCTGTTTCCGGCAAGACGGATGTCTCAGACTGAGAGGGAGGACGGACCTTGCAGAGGGAGAGGAGGCGACTCGCAATGTGCTCCGCAGCAGCGCATGCACATAGGCGCTGACGCGCCAATGCGGTAAAGTTTATTTTATTTTTATTTTTTAATACAACTGGACGGCAGCGCTGCGGCCGGTGCGGCGCCCTTGAAGGCAGGCGCCCCCTGCGGTGCTTACCCCGCTTACCGGGTTGGCACGGCCCTGACCCTAAGGCCACTGGTCACTTGGTATTGCCTTTGTGTGATGTCTGTCATGGGGGTGCTGTGAACACTATCTGCACTGCATGCAGTGTACAGAATCCAGGCTCAGGAACTTACCCAGAATTCTGTGCAATAGTGCCATCCTTAGCCAGTGCAGGGGGGGGGGGGGCAGAAGCCAGCCTCAGGAACTTACCCAGAATTTTATGCTACAGTTGCCATCCTCAGCCAGCCTCAGGAACTTATCTACAATGCTATGCAGCAGTGCACAGGTGGAGCCACTAAGCCTGTTAATGTGGCCATTAAAAAGCAATGTATAATCTATGTTCTGGGGCAATGGATTTTGCTAGGGATGTACACGGAAAACCTTTGTTTTCGGAAAATATAGGGATACCCCCCCCCCCTCCCAATTTTGGAAATCATTTTTTCACAGTTGTTTCATTTTTAAAAAAAATTGTGGATTTAATGCATAGATTTAGCACACATTAAATCAATTTAGCCCAATAACATACCAAATGAGTACTACTGAATGCACATCCCTAACCCTCGCCGAGCAGGTTTGATTTCTAGAATATTCTCAAAGAATATCTGCACAGAATGGAGCTCTGTCACAGTAGCGTTCAGTGTGGCAAGGTTAGATGCTTGCTATTTTTATTTAAATCAGCACTGCAAACAAAGACTCTGTTCTTGAAATACTTGAAAGAAATGTTAAAATCAAAACCCTGTGAGAAGTGGTCATAGATCTCATTGTCCCCCACATCCTCCTATTCACAGTATCATAAATATATGCAGTGAGCTAGAGGCTGTGTTTCTACAAATGTGCAGTGTCCCTTCCAGCAGCACTATTTCCCTGGTGACGGCTCCTGGATAATTTCGAACACAGCTGGGCTCCATCACAGCTACACCTGGAAGATTCCCCCTGCATGCCAAGAGTGCCAGGTTAAAAACATAAAAACTGCAGCATGCTGACTGCAGAAAATTAGGTATAAATCTTTCAGTAAATTCTAGTTCCCTGCTTTATATCTAGAGCACTGCTTGTCCACACCTGAATTTTCAAAATGAAAGCAAATGCACTTTCCCTTGAAATTTGCAGAAATGAGGCAGTAACGCTGCACGATGAGAGCCTGTTCAGAATAGTATATGGATGCTCGGATTCCATTCTAGAATACTGGCACAACCTAATATCGGCACATCTTCTATTCAGGCATGCTACAAAATTATTTTTCTTTATAGCACCAGTGTTTACTTGGTGGTAATTGGGCAGAGCGCTGCCAGGTTACCACGGGAGCCCTACCACCACCTCAATGGGTGGCATTAAGTGCTTCCTCCCAGCCGAAAAAAGACGGCCTTTTACCCGCTGCAGTAAAAGGGAACCTCTGTGCGTCGAAACCCGCTTTTTACCGCAGCTTGGTAAAGGACCCCTGTATTCTGTAACTACTGCTAGAATGCTTCGCAGGGCTAGATGTTTGGATCCTGTTGCTCCTCTTCTCATTAGACTTCATTGGTTGCCGTTATCTTTACCGCATACAGTTCAAAATCCTTCTCGTAGCTCAAAGTTCTTTATGCAGGAGAATCATCTTCCTGTCTAATATTGTCATCCCATCTACTCCATCTTCGATCTCTAGACTCCAATCGTCTTACCCTGCTGTCACCTAGTTTGGAGTCTACTAGATCTGCTTTTTTTTTTTCCTCTTTGTCTCTGACAATGGAATAATCTCCCTCCAGAGATTTGGAATGAATTGTCTAATTTTAAAGTTAAACTGAAAACCTCAAAGTCCTAAATGCAGTAGTGTGTTTTGTGATGGGCCTAGAGGGCTTGTAGCTGTACTTTTAATTTATTTTAACTTAAATTTAATTTACTTTGTATAGTACTTTAAATTTAATTAGCTTTATATAATTCATATACTTTGAGAATGAGTGTAGTTTTCTTTCCTGTTTTTATGGTGTTCTTTTAATTTTAATTTTTAACATTAGCTGAAATTGGGTGGCGGAGCAGGTGGGGGGAAGAGGGGTTGGTGATTGGGAGGCTAGGATAGGGGAGGGCAGACTTATACGGTCTGTACCAGAGCTGATGATGGGAGGCGGGACTGGTGGTTGGGAGGCGGGAAATACTGCTGGGCAGACTTATACGGTCTGTGCCCTGAAAAGGACAGGTACAAATTATAGTAGAATTAGAAAAGGTACAGCGAAGGGCGACGAAAATGATAGTGGGGATGGGACGACTTTCCTACGAAGAGAGGCTGAGAAGGCTAGGGCTTTTCAGCTTGGAGAAGAGACGGCTGAGGGGAGATATGATAGAAGTGTATAAAATAATGAGTGGAATGGATCGGGTGGATGTGAAGCGACTGTTCACGCTATCCAAAATACTAGGACTAGAGGGCATGAGTTGAAGCTACAGTGTGGTAAATTTAAAACGAATCGGAGAAATTTTTCTTCACCCAACGTGTAATTAGACTCTGGAATTCGTTGCCGGAGAACGTGGTACGGGCGGTTAGCTTGACGGAGTTTAAAAAGGGGTTAGATAGATTCCTAAAGGACAAGTCCATAGACCGCTATTAAATGGACTTGGAAAAATTCCGCATTTTTAGGTATAACTTGTCTGGAATGTTTTTTACGTTTGGGGAGCGTGCCAGGTGCCCTTGACCTGGATTGGCCACTGTCGGTGACAGGATGCTGGGCTAGATGGACCTTTGGTCTTTCCCAGTATGGCACTACTTATGTACTTATGTACTTATAAATTCAAGGTAAGGTATACACACATGAGTTTGTCTTGGGCAGACTGGATGGACCATGCAGGTCTTTTTCTGCCGTCATCTACTATGTTACTATGTTTTGATGTTGCCCAAAGTAATAGTGGTATATCACGTCTGAATAAATATAAATATAATTGCATGTGTAAGCGGTAGCCCTTACCATGCTGTGCCTGTGTGGCAGCCCCCTTTACACACTGTCATGTCAGGATGTGCATTAAGAAATTTGCTGCCACTTACTCCTGGATTCTATATATGGCTCCCAAATTGGGCACCAATATTTGGGCATCAACCCAAGATGCGTGCCCAATTAAACTGGCAAAGAATTCAATTGGTGCCGATAATTGGGTGCTAATTGGCTCCATTTGGAAGTTGGTGCACATTTTGCTGCTCGCTATTCTATAACAATGTACATGCAAATCTGTGTGCCATCCAAAAGGGGGGGGGGGGGGGGATAGGCATGGGAGGTATATAGGCAGGTCAGGGATGTGCCCAAGACTTGTATGCAATGTTATGGAATACTGGGGCTGTGCACCTAAACTGGGCACTAGGAATTACATCACCTTTTAGTGAGCTCAAGTCCTGGCGTCCAAATTGGCATTCAGTGCTACTCTATAATAGGCACTTGTGTACCCATTACAGACTAGCATTGGTTGCCGAATTTTGAGCACCGTAGCCCTTAACTTGTGTAAACGCTGATCTTCTGTACACATGCACAGGCAAATGGTGTGTAGTGCCCTGGTATGGAAGTGTGCCCTTAGGTTGTGTAGTGCCCTTACGGTTGAATGGTAAAAACCATCTGCTTTTTTTGTATAGGCAGTGGAGGGGAGAAATTAGCATACATAACTCCTGAAAATGTTGGACTAGTGGTATATTCCTCTGATTGAAAGGTGCCCCCCCCCCCCCAATAAAAAGAACTTTTTATATTAGTTTAATCTCTTCATTGAGTTTTGAAATCACCATACCAAACCAGTAACGGAGCCACAAGAATAAACAACCAGCAGACATAAGTATTGCCATACTGGGAAAGACCAAAGGTTCATCAAGCCCAGCATCCTGTTTCCAACAGTGGCCAATCCAGGTCACAAATACCTGGCAAGATCCCAAAAAAGTAGAAAACATTCTATACTGCTTATCCCAGAAATAGTGGATTTTCCCCAAGTCCATTTAATAATGGTCTATGGACTTTTCCTTTAGGAAGCCGTCCAAACCTTTTTTTAAAACTCTGCTAAGCTAACCGCCTTACCACATTCTCTGGCAACGAATTCCAGCGTTTAATTACGCGTTGAGTGAAGAAACTTTTTCTCTGATTTGTTTTAAAATTTACTACATTGTAGCTTCATCTCATGCCCCCCTAGTCCTAGTATTTTTGGAAAGCGTAAACAGACGCTTCACATCTACCCGTTCAACTCCACTCATTATTTTACAGACCTCTATCATATCTCCCCTCAGCCGCCTTTTCTCCAAGCTGAAGAGCCCAAGCCGCTTTAGCCTTTCCTCATAGGGAAGTCGTCCCATCCCCTTTATCATTTTCGTCGCCCTTCTCTGCACAATATTTGAGGTGCGGTCGCACCATGGAACGATACAAAGGCATTATAACATCCTCATTTTTGTTTTCCATTCCTTTCCTAATAATACCTAACATTCTATTTGCTTTCTTAGCCGCAGCAGCACACCAAGCAGAAGGTTTCAACGTATCATCAACTACGACACCTAGATCCCTTTCTTGGTCTGTGACTCCTAACGTGGAACCTTGCATGACACAGCTTTAATTCGGGTTTCTTTCCCACATGCATCACTTTGCACTTGCTCACATTAAACGTCATCTGCCATTTAGACGTCATCTCCCAGTCTTGTAAGGTCCTCTTGTAATTTTTCACAATCCTCCCGCGATTTAACGACTTTGAATAACTTTGTGTCATCAGCAAATTTAATTACCTCACTAGTTACTCCCATCTCTAGGTCATTTATAAATATGTTAAAAGCAGCAGGCCCAGCACAGACCCCTGGGGAACCCCACTAACTACCCTTCTCCATTGAGAATACTGACCATTTAACCCTACTCTCTGTTTTCTATCTTTTTAACCAGTTTTTAATCCACAATAGAACACTACCTCTTATCCTATGACTCTCCAATTTCCTCTGGAGTCTTTCATGAGGTACTTTGTCAAACGCCTTCTGAAAATCCAGATGCACAATATCAACCGGCTCACCTTTAGCCACATGTTTGTTCACCCCTTCAAAGAAATGCAGTAGATTGGTGAGTCAAGATTTCCCTTCACTAAATCCATGTTGACTTTCTCATTAATCCATGCTTTTGAATATGCTCTGTAATTTTGTTCTTAATAATAGTCTCTACCATTTTGCCCGGCACAGACGTCAGACACACCGGTCTATAATTTCCCAGATCTCCTCTGGAACCTTTTTTAAAAATCGGCGTTACATTGGCCACCCTCCAATCTTCCGGTACCATGCTCGATTTTAAGGATAAATTTAGCTCCGCAAGCTCATTTTTCAGTTCTATCAGTAGTCTGGGATGAATACCATGCGGTCCAGGAGATTTGCTACTCTTCAGTTTGTAGAACTGCCCCATTACATCCTCCAGGTTTACAGAGAGTTCATTAAGTTTCTCCAACTCGTCCGCTTCGAATACCATTTCCGGCACCGGTATCCCACCCAAATCTTCCTCGGTGAAGACCGAAGCAAAGAATTCATTTAATCTCTCCGCTACGGCTTTGTCTTCCCCGATCGCCCCTTTTACTCCTTGGTCATCTAGTGGTCCAACCGATTCTTTTGCCAGCTTCCTGCTTTTAATGTACCTAAAAAAACTTTTTTTTTACTATGTTTTTGCCTCCAACGCAATCTTTTTTCGAAGTCCCTCTTAGCCTTCCTTATCAGCGCTTTTGCATTTGACTTGACATTTCTTATGCTGTTTCTTATTATTTCAGTCGGTTCCTTCTTCAATTTCTGAACGATTTTCTTTTAGCTCTAATAGCTTCCTTCACCTCACTTTTTAACCATGCCAGCTGCCTTCCATCCTCCTTTTTTTAATATGTGGAATATATTTGGCCTGGGCGTCCAGGATGGTGTTTTTGAACAGCATCCATGCCTGATGTAAATTTTTGATCCTCAGTCTCTCCTCTTAAGTTTTTTTTGTTTGTTTTTTTTTCATCGTTCTCATTTTATCGTAGTCTCCTTTTTAAAGTTAAACGCTAACGTATTTAATTTCCTATGTATACTTCAAATCTAATATCAAATCCGATTATATTATGATCACTGTTATCAAGCGGCCCCAGCACCATTACCTCCCGCACCAGAGCATGCGTTCCACTAAGGATTAGGTCCAGAATCTTTCCTTCTCTCGGCTCCTGTACCAACTGCTCCATAAAGCTGTCCTTGATTTCATCAAAGAATCTTACCTCCGTAGTGTGCCCCGATGTTACATTTACCCAGTCAATATCGGGGTAATTGAAATCACCCATTATTATTGTGTTGCCCAGTTTGTTTGCGTCCCTGATTTTTAACATTTCTGCATCCGTCTGTTCATCCTGGCCAGTCGGACGGTAGTACAATCCTATCGCTATCCTTTTCCCCTTTACACATGGAATTTCAATCCACAGTGATTCCAAGAAGTGTTTTGTTTCCAGCAAAATTTTCAATCTATTTGATTCAAGGCTCTAGTTAATATACAATGCTACCCCTCCACCAATTCGATCCACCCTATCACTACGATATAATTTGTACCCCAGTATGACAGTGTCCCACTGGTTATCCTCTTTCCACCAAGTCTCAGAGATGCTTATTATATCTAATTTTTCATTTAGTGCAATATATTCTAACTCTCCCATCTTATTTCTTAGGCTCCTGGCATTCGCATATAGACATTTCAAACTATATGTTTGTTTGTTCCTATTTACATCATGCTTAGTACTTGACAGTATTAATTTGTAATCTTTTGTCTGATTTTTATTTAAGGACATCTGATCTACTATGGTCTCTTTTGCAACTTGGTGATATCTTTGAAAGGTAACCTTATCCCGAACCATGCGCTTTTGAGTGATTGTCAGCCCTTCTCCCCCCTCCCCCCCCCTCCCCCCCCCCCCCCCCCCCCCCCACCCCCCCCCCGTTTCTAGTTTAAAAGCTGCTCTAGCTCCTTTTTTTAATGCCGATGCCAGCAGCCTGGTCCCACCCTGGTTAAGGTGGAGCCCATCCTTTCGGACTGTCTGAAAGAAATCGTTCCACAGGTTAGACTGGAACATTCCTTTTTAATGTGGGTAAATGAAAATGCTCTGAAAAGCAATTTCCAGTCAGTCTAATTTTAGTTGTGGAAACTGCTTTTGAAAATTGCAGGTGTAATTTTTTAAAGCACTTCTGTGATGTGGATTGGCCACTGTTAGAAACAGGATACTGGGCTTGATGGACCTTTGGTCTGTCCCAGTGTGGCAATACTTATGTACTTATCTATGTACTTATGTGAGTAAGTGTTCTACCCATGGAAATTAAGTGTTCAAAATGTCTCACCCTGTTGTATTAATGATTGCACAACTCACATACTCTTTATCTACACCACTAACATTAACCTTACCTCAATCCTTCCCCCACATTTCTCCATTTTATCATTTTCTACTCAACTTGTTATCTCTGTAACACTTTTGTAACTATACATTATGTTATCCTTGTAATACTTTGTACTCATTCATTGTTTAGCCACACTGAACCTGCTACCGAGCGGGGTATAAATGCCATAAATAAATATATTTATCGATTTATGGGGCCAAGGATTGCAAAAATTTGCGTGCTTTCCTATTTTCATCAGGACACGTGCTATGATCAGAAAAAGTACCCACAATGTATTTAGGGATAGGTACCTGTGGGTGGTTTTTTTTTTTCGGGTTTTTTTTTCTTGGGGGGGGGGGGGGGGCTTTACTTTTTAAAACGGATATGTAGTTTGTGGATAAAAAGTAATCATTGACTTTGAAGTTATATTGGCCATTTGACAATTGCTCCTTTTAGTGAAAGGCAGCAGTCTAACCATCATTTTACAGGATCTAATTTGGTTTTATATATTATATGCTGTTCTAATTCTAATTTTTATAGAAAACTTAATGTAGGTGTTGCTTTGCTATTTTGAGGGCAAGTACACCAGTTTATACGAAATCTGTTGTTTATGTATTTGCTTTTGGTATTAATGGAGTAATCATGAAATGGCAGTTTTATTGCACGTCACATATCTGTTTTCTGCTCTCTAATTCAGTTGTGTCCCTGGTCTAGCTACCTCACCAGTGCATGCTGTTCAGACTTTAGAAAGCATCCTGCGATACAGTAAGTATGACAGAAACCACACAGTATTTATCTAAACATGCACATAAACCATTGCAGTAATCACACTACCTAGGGAAGTTGTAGCTTCACTGTTACTTTGTACCTGTTGGCCTGCAAGCATAATTTCAAAGGGAAATGCTCCGAGAAGTTTGCCTTTTGAAGAAGTGGGGCTAGCTGGCATGACAGGTACTTCAGTACTTACACAGCCTCTTGACGCAGAGCTGCCGGTGGGGGGGTGGGGCAAGATTCCCACGGGCCCGACCTCTTAAGGGGAGGGCTCGGTGCTGGCACTAGAAAAGCCGCTTTCTTCAGGCTTCTGGTGGTAGGCATTGCCATAAGGCTGGCTTGGTCTCCTGCTCCTGTGTGCTGGGTTATCACATTAACTTTGCTCTTCTGGCCATGTCCCGCCACCTATGTGAAGTACTTCCTATTTCCACAAAGGCGGGAGCGGTTGCGTCAAAAGAAGGACCCGTGGCTGGCAGAGCAGAGTTAACATGATAAACCCAGCACACACCAGCAGGAGATACTGATCAACTAGTACTGCCAGGTAGAGAGCCCGGAGGGGGGTTACACAAGATTTTTTGCCCTGGGCTCAGCTTGGTCTCTCTGCGGCCCTGCTCTGACTCCCATAAATCATGAATAGAGCTTTCATTATTTAAAACCAGTGATTTCATAGTAAGAATCCTGAAAGGTAACTTTAAAACAATACAGGAACGTAAGACCTTTGAAGTCAGAATGATTAAATATTTGGACACCCACCACACAGGACTTAAAGATCTGGGTTTTCTAGCCTATTATAAACCATAAAAATGTACTGCTTTGTTTGTCACCCTCCTGTCTCCATGCATATCTCCCTGTCTCTCACCTATCCAGACTGCCACTGAAATGCTTTGATGTTTCACTTATATATACTGTCATCTACCAACATTTGCTTATTTCCGATCTGACAAAGAAGGGCAACCTTCGAAAGCTAATCAAGAAATGTATTAAGTTATGCCCAATAAAAAAGGTATCTTTTCTTTTCCATGTTTTATTTTGTTTTGATTTCAATTGATTACCTTTAAAAGTGGACTAACACGGCTACCACACCTCTCTACTCGAGCTGTAATTAAAATTCAGAATAACTCAGCCAGTCTGCTTGGTTGTGTCAGCTTTTTCTGTATAGTGAGGTGATGGTGTATGGAAAATCTATACATTGTGCTAGCTTTTGTTTAAACAAAGCCACAGACTGCAGCAGTGTCATCCTAGTCCCCACACCTCCATTTTATCTACGTCGTTCTGGACCCTCTCTCAAGTAGGGACTCCAAAAATCACCTTTCCAAACCGCGGTCGTGATGGAGCTGCACTGGAAGCTCACAGCTCTCAGGTACTCGCTGTCTAACAGCCTAGGCCAGTAAACATTGCTTAGCTTATCTTACTACAGGAGGAAGTAACTTTTATTCTAGCAGCTCTCCTTACGTGACATCTTGACTGACATTTTAAGCTGCTTTTAATTACCAATGTCTTTCAACTGGCTGTACCAAACAGAAGATAAAGCCTTTGCATACACAGTATATGAATACAAACGGCAAAGGTGACAAGACCTGGATAAAAAAATAGGGTGCAAAAGTTTTTATTGTAGTAGTCAATGATACATTGAAGGTATAGATGACTCAACATGCGCTGTGTTTCAGCCGCAAGGCCCTGCCTCAGGAGTCTCCAAATAAAGAAAATTCTTTACATACCCAAAGTATATAGTCACTCGTACTCCAATAAAAATTTTTTACACCATATTTTTCAATTCAGGACGTTTGTAGCTAGGAGGGATTCTGCTCCCATCCTCATTCCCATAGGGCCCTCCCTAAGGACCTAACATATGCACTACTGAAGAGGTTGGAGAAACTTGATTGGTCCATTGATACTCATATTGGTAGGTGTTCAGTTTGGTTCAAGCTAAAACAGCCCCAGGAGGAAGTTAAAAATTTTGTCATCTCCCCTGTTTTATTCCAGGTAGATAAGCATATAGATTTCTATGTAGAAACCAACACCCACCCCTCTCTACGGCTCATACCACAGCCTTTGGATCAGCTAGAAGCATGGCCATCGTCTACAGTAATACTCTCAACCCCAGCCAACTGAAAACCATGGCTGGGTGTGCCCCGTGTTGAGAAGCATTGACTTATAGTACCCTTCTCTGCCTTTTGAAGTCTGGCTCCAAAACTGTATTAGAAATATACAATGATAGTTCATGTTTTGCTGAAAAAGAGATGATGTCTGTTCCATTTAATTCACAGGCAAAGATTCTTTCTGTGACATTTGCTCAACTGTCTGGCATGTCTGTTCATCAAAGGTAGATGCAGTAGAGAATGTGTTATATAATGTCTTACAGTATTCTGTCATTCAATCATGCAAATAGAATCTATATCTCCTTTTTCTCAGATTCAAGAACGATAAAGCAAATTACTCCTTGAGCACAGATGATCCATTGATTTTTGGTTCTACGTTAAACAAGGATTACAAAGTAGCCAAGAAATATATGGGCTTCACAGAAGAGGATTCATGCAAGCGGTAATAGGCTTTTAAAATAATGGATGCTTATGTGTGATCATGAAAATGGAAAGAGAAAAAAGGGCATTTGTTTTAGTAAGGAACATGGTTGGGTAGCATCCGACACTGTGACCATGTGCTACAGAAATGCACGACCAGGTTCTAAGACAAAAAATAAAGGCTAAAGGAGTACTTCCCCCCCCCCCCCCCCCCCCCCCCCCCCAGATTTTTGGGTTATCTTGGTTCATTTCAAACATTTCTTTTGATATAATTTTTTTTTTTTATCTACACTAAGGTGCTTCATTTTTAAAGCGGATGGATCTCTCAAAATTGCAAAAATGTCGAAATTGTGATTATTTTTTTTTTTTGAAAAGACAATTTGGACAGTTTCTACTGACTTCCACCCAAATAGCAATGGGACATGGTTTGGGTGCGCCCAAAGCTTAGGATGTCTCAGCAATATACAGAATGGGAAGAAGTGCTGGCAACACAGATCAGGACCAGCCACCGACATGGTCTGTGTTTCCAGATCTTTCCTCAGGGAGTTGTTCCATTTAAATCTCATTTCATTATTTTGCATACTGAAAATTAAAGTTTGGAGAGTTAAATGGACTAACTCCTGAGGAAGATCTGGAAACATAGACCGTCAGTGGCTGGTTAGAGCACTAAAAGCTAAGTACTTTATTTTAACCCTATGAAGATGTCTACCTATAATTGTGAAGATTTAATATTGGCGAAAGATTTTTTTTTTTTTGCACATGAAATGTATGTGAAAAAGCCCAAAGCAGATATGAGTGGTGGTGAGGAAGAAATATCTCACCGAAAGTTACCATTTCAAACAGCATCACTATAATTTTAGTGAAGTATGTAATTTTTAATTCAGTTTAAGCAAACATATGAGAGTGAACTATTTGGTTGAGTAACTTAATGGTGATTGAGTGAGTTTATCACCTTTTGAATAGAGCTGATGCAAAAGTATTTCTAAAAACTTACTTTTGCCAGAGTTGCTGGGTAATTTGCCATCAGTCCTAATACAGCAGCAAGCAAGTGGACTCTGACCAATGGGACCCAGGTGTAACTCCCCAATTAACACAGTTTTTCTGTACAAATATGTGAGCCCTCCTGAAACATATAAACACCTCTTGCACCTGAATTTATAAGACCCCTGGAAATGTGATGGCCATCGTAGATATGTTACCTTTATGTATAGTAGTAGGTTATCTGCTCCTAGTGGGCTTATGATAAGGAATTAAGGTGGTGTGATTCGTACCTGGGTCTCATTGTTTTTAAAGTCCATTGCACTGACCTTTATGCTGCCCCTCTGCTTTGGAGGAATGTCGTGTGGCCATTTTTGTACAGATGATGTGTTTGAGCCTTCTATTTTGGTGTTTAATATTCTGGAGGATTTCAGTGCAAGAATTCAAACAGGAAATCCTCACATTTTTCCTGTTCAAAAACAGCTGCGATGTAATGAGCAAAACATCTCAATTCTCTTCTTTCAACAATGCCCCTCTATATCAACTTAGTATATGTTAATTTGTAGGTCTTACTGTAGTGAGACAACTTAAAAAAAAGATTTGACTAAATAAGGCAGTCAGCACTGGCTGTGTGTATTTGGTTTTTAAGTTCATCTGTATTCATATGCTGTAGCCTGCTGTACAGAAGTGGAGCTTGGGAAAGTGAGTTGACTTGATCATGCTCTCCCTGCTAGAACCTTAATGTTCACAAGAGGGATGGGGATATCATAGAAAGGAGATCACAAAGTCCACACTGGAGGCAGCCATGCCAGGGGTGGGATTTTGATAGCAAGGGGGCAGTGCAACTTTTCTAGTAATGCCTGTACACAAATCTAGGCCAGTGTGGGAGTACATTTCAGTATTAGTAAACCTTCATGCTGCAATTATTACTACACTCACTCTTCAGGCAAAATAATACTTTGTAAAGCTGGATACATATAGTCACACATATATTCGTATGTAATATTCAATACCCAACACTCTTCAATCTGGCGATATTCACAAACATCAACCTCTTCATTGGTTCATTTAAATATTCTTAACTTGTCCATTCTATTTAATTGAAGCCCATAATTTAAATTTAAACTTATCTTCTTTCTTTAGTTTATCAGACCCAGCTGCCCGACATGCACGTTTCACTCCGAAATGAGCTGTCTCAAGGACATCCCCCTATGATCTTATTAGTGTCAGCTCAGCAAAAGTTAAGTCTAAAGCCCCTGGGTCTGATAAAACTAAAGAAAGAAGATAAATTTAAATTATGGGCTTGAATAAATAGAATGAACAAGTTAAGAATATTTAAAATGAACCAACGAGAGGTTGATGTTTGTGACTATCGCCAGATTGAAAATCGCTGGTGATTGAACATCACTGAGGTTCATGGGAAACTATATGTTAATGTTATTATATTGAAGATCTGAAGAGTGTTGTTGGGTATTGAATATTACATACGAATTGATTCTGGACTGGATAGTAAGAGCCTATATATGTGCAATTATTACTCCAGCATGTA
Organism: Microcaecilia unicolor; assembly: GCF_901765095.1. Taxonomy (NCBI): domain Eukaryota; kingdom Metazoa; phylum Chordata; class Amphibia; order Gymnophiona; family Siphonopidae; genus Microcaecilia; species Microcaecilia unicolor. Next base: position 222,488,337 of record NC_044038.1, on the reverse strand, counting down.
TGCATGAAGAGCAATTACTCTCTCCAATCTTTGTTTATGATTTTTTTTTTGCAGAATATCAATGCAGCTCGCTCTTGCTTCTACCTGAGAAAGAAAAGAGAGAACTTCTAAACCAAACTCTATGAAGCTATGAAATGATCCTCATGTACAGAATTCTAACCGTGACTCCAGCACCCACTTTCTTCATGTTAAATCTAATCAACTCTCTCTCTTATTTCTACTGCTGTCCTATAAAAATTGAACTGGGCAACAGGTTCTGGAAGTCACTTGCATTGCTACCCTTATCAATCTCTTGCATATAAAGACACTTTTTATACAGGCAAGTATGTGAACTTTGCTTCATTTATAAACAGCCAGCACTTTTGTAAAGCTTCCAGATCAGGTGTTGCATATACATCTGATCTGTGTCCTCAAATTCTCTCTACCTCACTAACAAAATTATCAGTATTACTCTCGCCCAGTCTTTTATGCTTTGAGAATGTTCACTTCTAAACTAAATATCTCATGATAGTCAATATGAGAAAGTTTTTCAATTCCCCGTGTTAACTTTCTAGTTACTGTGAAAAGCCAAGCCATCTCACAAACCCTTGCACTGAAGACGGCGGTGATACTTAACTGGGCAGATACTTTAAAAGTGTAAATGATTGTATCTACTAAATGTAATCGCTGAATTAGATGGATGAGTAACAGATGCAATGGAGAATAGCCGCTCTACTTATCCATTCTGTTCTTAATGAGCAGGACAGGACGTTTTAGTTACATAATAACTGAAACTTGATATGTATGTAGTTATATACATAACCGAATTACATCATGTGGTGCTCAGGATAGAAATGTAGCACCTTGAACAGAACACTTAACTATTTTTATAATCGGACCTACTTACAAAAAACAAAATGCAGTTGCTGTTGCTTGACCCATGAGAAACTAATTTTCCATTTCGCTGTGCTCATGTATTTGCATGTGGGGTTTGTCAACATGCTCTAGTGAGTTTTGCCTATTTCCCGTTTCCCCTTCATGCTGCAGTAATGCAGAACTTGCTTGAGCTGCAGTCATCTACTTCTCTCCCCCCCTTCTCTGAATTTAGGTAATTTTTTTTGCTCCCCCACTTCTACTGGGAAGTACTGGATAATGTCTCCTTGTTTAATCATTGGCACCTTTAAGCAAGAGGCATTCTTTAATGCGGGATCCATCTGATTCCCTTGCGTGGGTCCTCTTACTCCCCCTCCCCACCCAGTGCCATACGCGGAGTCCTCCCATCCTTTTTACCCAGCCTGTAGAAATCAAGGCAAAACTGGGGCTTATGAGCAGCTGCTACCATCAAAAGTGGCCACCATAGGTAAAAGCACTGAAAATGATGCAAACAAAACTAGACTTCCCTTCCTGGTGTTGCACCTAAAGATGTGCATTCAAAAATTGTGCAAATCAAGCTTGTAGATGGTTGCACACATTGCTTGCTTGTATTAAATATAGGGCAGCTGCAAACTTGGTCCATACACAGCCCTAACAGAGGCCTCTGCTTGAGACCAGGGAAAAAAGGATAAATTAGACCTTACCTGCTAATTTGCTTTCCTTTACTCCCTCCGGACCGGCCCAGAATGTGACTGATGGGTTGTGCACGCCTTCCAGCAGGTGGAGACTGAGAAAAAAGTTGTGACTCCAGAGAGCCAATAAGAGCCCTTGCCATACAGGGAAGATCCAGTAATAGAGTACCAAAGCAGAAGAAAGAAAAACCTAAAATCTAAAATCTGTGCATCCAAAAAACCTGAGCAGCCGCCGGCACCTTGCCAACCAAGGGTTAGTGCCTGAAACAAACAGCCAAAGTTTGGACAGTATTGTTTCCACAACTTTTATGTGCCTTCTTATTTAGCTTTCATTATTTATATTAGAGAGCTACACTAGCAACACAGCTCCAAACAACCAAACACGAACTCAATGGAACCCTTGAACCAAAACAAATCCGGTATCTGACGGGAGGGATCTGGGCCGGTCCGGAGGGAGTAAGGAAAGCAAATTAGCAGGTAAGGTCTAATTATCCTTCCTAGCCTCCCTTCCGGATCCGGCCCCAGAATGTGACTGATGGGAAGTAACAAAGCAGTTACACTTATGGGAGGGACCCAGCAGCCCCACCGACAACACACGCTCTCCAAAAGCCCACCCGTCTACGATCTGAGACGTCCAAACGGTTAGTGCTTAGAAAAGGAATGCAAGGGACGACCAGGTCGCCGCTCTACAAATGTCCTCCGGAGGCACCAGACAACGCTCCGCCCACGACAGCTGCCTGACTTCTCGTCGAATGGCCTTGACGTGCTCTGGAACGGATTTCCCAGAAAAGCAGATAGGCTGAAGCAATCATTTCCTTGAGCCAGCGAGAAATAGTAGGCTTAGATGCCATCAGCCCCTTACGCGCACCTCCAACCAGAAGCAACAAACGATTCCGATCTGCGAAATTCCTCTGTAGACTTAATATAGGCTTCAAGACTCGCTGACATCCAAACACTTCAATCTCCGCTGCTCATCCGCACCGGAGAAGGAACCCAAGACAGGCAAGACAACCGGTCTGAGAAACATGAACCGAGATACACTGGGAAGAGAAAAGATGGAACCGGTCTCAAAACTACGCGATCGGGACAGAACTCCAAAATGGAGACCTACATGACAATGCCTGCAGCTCAGAAACTCGCCTAGCTGAAGCAATGGCCACCAAAATACCGGTCTTCAGAGTCAAATCTTTAAGGTACAGGACGCCAAAGGCTCAAAAGGGGGCTTGGTAAGAACCGAAAGCACACATTCAGATCCCACGGAGGAAACGAACACCGAGTGGGAGGACGAAGAAGATTAACTCCCTTGAGAAAACGCACGACATCGGATAGACTGGCCAACGACTTCCCTTTGATACGACCCGAAAACACGTTAAGCCGCAATCTGTACCTTAAGAGAAGACAAGGCCAACCCCTTGTCAAATCCTTGCTGCAAAAAATCCAACATCTGCGGCACCGAAGCCCGAAAAGGCGACAGACTATGCTCCGTACACCAGCTCTCAAAAATCCTCCAAGTACGCACATAACTCAGAGAAGTGGAACGCCGCCGAGACCGCAGCATTGTAGCAATGACCGGAGCAGAGAGACCTCTTTTAGTCAACCTAGCCCTCTCAAGAGCCATGCCGTAAGACAGAATCGACCCGGATCCGGATGAACGACCGGACCCTGCGACAAGAGATCTTGCGTGACCGGAAGCTTGAAGGGACGATCGACCAGAGACGCTGGAGGTCGGCATACCACGGCCTGCGGGGCCAATCCGGCGCCACCAGAATTAGGCGACCCTTGTGACCCTCTACCTTCTGAAGCAGACGCCCAATCAAAGGCCAAGGCGGAAACGCATACATCAGGCCGTCCGGCCAGGCTTGAAGAAGAGCGTCCACTGCACGCGCTTTGGGATCTCTGCGACGACTGTAGAACAGCGGCAACTTTGCGTTGGTCGCGGACGCCAACAGATCCATTTTGGGGACTCCCCAGCGATCTACCAACAGCTGAAACGCCACGTCGCTGAGCGCCCACTCTCCGGGATCGCAAGTGACGACTGAGAAAATCCGCCTGAACGTTTAGCACTCCTGCTACATGAGCCGCGGAGAGAGCCACCAGATTGACCTCTGCCCAATGAAAGAGCAGTGACGCCTCCCGCTCCAACGGGAGACTCCGCGTCCCTCCTTGGCGATTGATGTATGACACCGCTGTGGCATTGTCCGACATGACTCTCACCGCCCGTCCGGTAAGTAGCGGAAGAAAACTTCGAAGCGCCAGACGGATAGCCCGGGTCTCCAACAAGTTGATCGAACACCTGGACTCCGGAAGTGACCAAAGACCTTGAGCCACTTGTCCCTGACAATGAGCCCCCCAGCCGTGAAGGCTGGCATCCGTCGTTACCACTACCCAATCGAGCTGATCCAGAGGCATGCCTTTGGACAAGTTGGCCTCCCGAAGCCACCAACGTAAACTGGCTCTCACCGACAACGACAGTGGCAACCTGTGAAGAAGCGACCCGGTCTGGGATGCCCACCTGGATAGGAGGGACCTCTGCAGGAGCCTCATGTGAGCCCTGGCCCAGGGCACCGTCTCTATCGTCGCCGCCATCAGACCCAGCACCTGAAGGTAATCCCTTGCCACTGGGCTGGACCTCTGCAAGAAAAGCCGAATCTGAGACTGCAATTTCAGAACGCGGACGACGGAAGAAACACACGGCCCCGCTGCGTATCGAAGAGGACTCCCAGATACTCTAAGGACTGAGAAGGCTGAAGACGACTCTTTTGCATATTGACTACCCAACCTAGATGCTGTAACAATTCGACTACCCGAGCCGTCGCCTGAACGCTCTCTTGGGCCGATTTTGCCCGAATCAACCAGTCGTCTAAATAAGGATGGACCAAGATACCTTCTGCTCTGAGAGCTGCCGCCACAACAACCATGACCTTGGTAAACGTGCGGGGAGCGGTTGCAAGCCCGAAGGGAAGAGCCCGAAATTGAAAATGACGCCCCAGAATAGCAAACCTTAGGAACCGCTGATGAGCCGGGCGAATGGGAATATGAAAATAGGCTTCTGCAAGATCTAGGGAAGTCAGAAACTCCCCGGCCCGCACCGCAACAATGACGGACCGAAGAGTCTCCATCCGAAACGAGGGCACTCGGAGAGCTCGATTGACCGCCTTGAGATCTAAAATCGGACGAAAGGAGTCGTCCTTTTTGGGCACCAGAAAATAAATGGAATACCGGCCCTGGCCCCTCTCCGCCGCCGGTACCACAGAAATCGCTCGAAGATCCAGCAGCCTGCGAAGAGTAAGCCGGACCGCGGCGGCCTTGACGCGAGACCGACAAGGGGATTGCAGGAAAGCATCTGACAAGGGACGAGCAAATTCTAATGCGTACCCGTCGCGAATCACCTCTAAGACCCACTGGTCCGAAGTAATTTGGGCCCACCTCTCTTGAAATTGCGCTAACCGAGCGCCGATCCGAAGGAGAGGCTGGGCCCGCACACCTTCATTGCTGAGGCTTGGAGGTGGAGGAGAAAGAACCCCCGGCCTCCCGACCTCCTCGACGACCTCCCCGAAAGGACTGAGTTCTTTGTAAGAATCTAGACCGAGGAGCTTGAAAACCTCTGACAGAGCGAAAACGACGAAAATCACGACCTCTACTACGAGCTGAGAACTGCCCGCGCCCCGAACCTCTGGGGCGATCCTCCGGCAACCGCGGAACTTTAGCCTCTCCTAGACTACTTACCAACTTATCCAACTCCGGACCAAACAAAAAGGAACCCTTAAAGGGAAACTTACTAAGTTTAGACTTTGAGGCCGCATCCGCTGACCAACCACGAAGCCACAGAACACGGCGAGCAGTCACTGAGAAAGCCATAGACTTTGAAGAGGCCCTCAGCAAATCATACATAGCATCCGCCAAGAAAGCTGAAGCCATCTCCAGCTTAGCCACGTCATGATCAATAGCAGCAAGATCATCCGAAGAACGGTCTAAAATCCTCTCGGACCACCGAAAACTCGCCCTTGCGACCAGAGAACCACAAATAGCGGCCTGAACCGCTAGAGCTGAAACATCAAAACATTCTTCAGGAGGGTCTCAATCCGGCGCTCCTGAGGGTCCCGCAGAGCTGTGCCACCATCTACTGGCACCGTGTTCCGCTTAGTCACCGCGGAGACAACTGCATCCACTACAGGGGAACTCAAAAGCTCTTTATCGGAATCCGGAACCGGGTAAAGCCTGCTCATGGCCCTTGCAAGCCGAAAACCAGAGTCCGGACGCTCCCACTGAGCCTGGACAACATCCCTAATGTCTTGATGCATGGGAAACGATCTACCAGACCTGCGGACTCCTTTGATCAACAAGTCCACCTTCCTAGGCTCAGCCACCGCACCATCATCATCCTCAAAACGGAGAGTAGAAGAAACCTGGGAAATAAGCTCCTGAAGGTCATCCCTATGGAAGATTCTAACCACCGAGGGATCCTCCCCCACAGGAAGGGATTCCTCCATATCACCTGTATTAGGAAACTCTTCAGACCAATCCTCCTCAGGCAACCAAGAATCCTCTGCCATGGCAGGGAACTCCTGCTCAGGCTCAAAGAAATCATCCTGCTCTGCCTGCCCAGAAGGCTTGAAGCGTTTTACAGGTACAGAAGGAGCCTCCACAGAACTCCTTACTGTAGGTGCAGAGCAGACTGCTGCAGTAAAAAAGCCTGATACATTTGAACAACAAAGGCAGGAGGGAAACCAGCTGTCCCCTGAGACGGTACTGTAGCTGGAGCAGCTGGCAGCGAGACCAGGGGATCCCGAGACAGATCAGAGCGGGCTACATCCAAAATGGCGGGCGTTCCCGCCAAAACCGGCAACGAGGGAGCGGGAGATGCAACTGCCTTACCGCTACTCGAATCGGACCCCCCCGACGGCGGTACTACTGGCGCCGACGAAACAGACGGTCCTGCACCCTGATCCTGCAAAATGTCTACCGCCGTGCAAAATTTACAGACACCACTGGATGCGAGGCCCCGGCGCTGACAAACTGCACACCGCCGCAACTTTTCCGACATCGCGAACAGCTGATCAGGTAAACAAAACTCCGGCACGAAAACGAAAGTAAAAACCGCTACTTCGCTAAAACAAACACCGGAGCTGCTCTGCTTGCCGAAGCTCAAGGAGAAAAACAGCAGGCTGTCAGAAATCACAGGATCAAAGCCTGGGTTGCTGAAGCTCCGTTTTTTTTTTTTTTATTGCTCGTTTACAAGCGGCTGCCTCTCCCTGCCTCCACAGTTCTTAACATTAAGAGCTGGAGGGAATTCACTTCAGTCAGACTGCTCCTGTCAACAGTCTGCTATATAACAACAGCAGAAATAGGCACCAAGGGAGGACTAGGGGGGGAGGGACTCAGATACTCGAGTGTGACCCCCAGGGAAAGCAGAGGCCCCCACGGACCTCAGCCCCTAACAAGCAGGTTTTTTTTTTTTTTTTTTGTAATTCAAATGCACAGTAATAATCTGAACCTTTCAGCAGAAACTAGAAAATACTAAGACTCACTAAGAAAAATAGACCAGAAAAAGGAATGAGACTGAAGGACTCACCACCTTCCACCTGCTGGAGACTGAGATTACTGGATCTTTCCCTGTATGGCAAGGGCTCTTATTGGCTCTCTGGAGTCACACTTTTTTCTCAGTCTCCACCTGCTGGAAGGCGTACACAACCATCAGTCACATCTGGGCCGGTCCGGAGGGAGGCTAAGGAACTGAGCGTTCAATTTTGAGACTACCCCCACCTACACAGCCTATGTTGGGAAGGTGGCAAGAAGGAAGCCACTACCTTAAATGCATTTTTGAGCTGCATGTTTTTTTCTCAGTCGACTGACCAAACTATAAAGGGTATAAAGACCCTTATCCCCTTCTTTTCCTTACAAGGCACTGTAGCTTTCTCAGATACCTAGTTTTGCATCAAAACTGCTCTAGAAAGAGAATGTTGGCAAAACTTAACTTAGGTGCTTATGAGTTGGACTTTAAAAATTTACAAGGGCCAAGTTCCTAAATTCACCTGTTTAGCTATGTGGGCCCAGCGCCGATTATGGACCAAGACCTGCATAATTATTGTTGAGTTTTAAAATCCCTCCTAGCACAAATGTAGCCCCCCCCCCCCCCCCTTTAGCCTACCTGTCTACCTGGTAGTCCTAGTGGGTCACTGGGCCAAGAGCAAAGCGCTGTTGCTCCTGCCCCTTACAGCTGCACTTCAAAATGGCTGCCATGACCTCTCACAGTACTACACAAAGACCAGGAAAGGGATCAGGCTCGCTGCCTAAATTTCAGCTGGAATCCACATAAGCATTGGTAGCCAGGGCAGTGCCCCAGAGATTCAGTGCCAGGGGCTAGAGATTGCCTGGCACTTTAAAATCAGGAATAATCAAGCTAGTGCCAGCGTTAGAAAAAAGAAAAAAAAAAACCCAAGTGCTTACTACTGCTGGCTACATATCGGCTGGTGTATCTCAACATGGGCCTGCATCTTACAATGAAGACAACAGATACTGACAACTGGTAAAATCAAATTTCATCCTTGATTAAAAGTAATAGAAATAGTAGACAACGTCAAACTTGATTGAATCAATAACGAAGCCAGCAGTCAAATCCAACACTGTTGCTGTATGGCTATGAAGGACCAAGACAAGCTCTTCACGTTCCGAGCCATATCTTTGCAGCGAATAATGTCATGCCATGGTATTTTCAATAGTTACATGGATGTGAAAGTTGGATAGTGAAGAAGCGACAGGAAGAAAATTATGGTGCCAAACAAATATGCTGCATATGCCATAGACAGGCTGAAGAAATCAGTATCAGAAGATGAAACATAAGCTTTCCTTTTGAGGCTTAAATGATATAGACTTTGACTTCATAGTGCGGACACATCATGCAAAGAGATCATTCGAAAGAGATGTTATGCTTGACTAGGTTGAAGACCAGTAATACAATGAATGACATAACAGTACCTCTTAATTACCTGCCTGACTGAAAATCAAACCCAGTTCAGGACAACTATCACAAGTCACTGAGTTGACAATGACTCGCTGGCACTTAGCAACAGAGACAAATTTTAGGATAGGAGCAATAGACAACTTGAACACTAATTTCAGCACTAGGCACCTGAATTAGGCTTTTAAAATGTAGACAAAGGGCAGGCTCACATTAAGGAGCATAATCGACATTCCCAAATTTAGATTAGTTTTCAGCAGAAAATTTAGGCTCCTATGTTTGACTGAAAATAGGGGACAAATTTTAAGCACCTAGCAATAGTCTTCTCTCTTCCCAACCCCCCCCCCCCACCCCCCCACAATGCTCTGAAACAATTGGTTTGGTTGCCTACCATGATATAAATGCCTATAGTTTGGGTAGGTGATAATTCTCAATGAAATAAATGTCTGTTAGCAGAATAGATTCTGTTGCCACTTTCTGCAGCATAGATATGAGCTCAATGACAACTTGTGAGTCTTCCAGCACAGCACAACTGATGAAAAAAGCTGCAGTACATACTGGAGTGGAGCTAGAGCAGAGGTCTTGACTTCCAGAGCTGCCCAGTTCAAATCCCACTGTTGCTCCTTGTGATCTTGGGCAAGTCACTTAACACTCCAGTGCCTCAGGTACAAACTGTAGATTGTGAGCCCTCCTGGGACAGAGAAATATCCAGAGTACCTGAATGTAACTCACCTTGAGCTACTACTGAAAAAGGTGTGAGCAAAATTCAAACAAATAAATAAATATTAAGAACAAAATTTGGCTTGTGACTACTTCCAAGGAAAAGAAATCCAAAAAGATAACCGGCTACACAGGAAAAAACCATTACATCTAGGAGGATAAATTTTCTATTTTGGTACACCATTCGTTTGCCCCATGCTGTAAGCCCTCTTACTATGTTTAATGCCAAAATTAACATACAGTAAATACAAAGCCTTTGTGGTCAACACAGGGGGTATGTCCTGATGTTACAGCATAGGTACTGCACTGCTTGGCACAGCACTATTACCTTTCAGGGCAGACTGCCACCAAGCGCTGAGGCCCCTCCTACCACCGCCTACTGTGCAGCTGAGTGGGTCCAGGTAGAAGCAATCTCCCTGTACTGCCTCCCAGGTTAGGGCTCTTCAGCTTGGAAAAGAGACTTTGTACTTTGTTCCAAAAGTACAAAGACTATGGGACACTCAAGGAACTTACGTGGAAATACTTAAATAGGAGGAAATATTTTTTCACTCAACGAATAAGTAAGTTCTAGAACTCTTTGCCGGAGGATGTAGTAACAGTGGTTTGCGTATATGGATTGAATAAAGATTTGGACAAGTTCCTGGAGGAAAAGTCCATAGTCTGCTATTGAGACAGACATGGGAAAGCTACTGCTTGCCCTGACATTGATAGTATGGAATGTTGCTACTATCTGAGTGTCTGCCAGGTACTTGTGACCTAACTTGGCCACTGTTAGAAACAGAATAATGAGCTAGATGGACCAGTGGTCTGACCCAGGATGGCTATTATCATCTTCAATAAGCTACATGCCATGCACAGGAAGTGCAAGCAATGCAAACATACTATGCACTAGTAAAACAGGCCTCTCAATGTATAAGGATTAACAGTAAATAATATACCTGAAGGAATATAACTCCTAGGTGAGGTGGGAGAGTATATGAGAATATTTAGCCTGCTGTCCTCGGAGAACACCTGCTAGAGGTAAGTAACTTTGCTTTTTCCAAGGACAAGTAGGCCATCGGTATTCTCACATCTGGGAATCTCTAGCTCTCAGGCTCATTGAAAACAATGGTAGGACAACAGGGACTTGAAACGTCGAGGCTTTGAAGTCAAATCAGCCTTAAAAATTATATATAGTCTAGTTGTGAAGGTGCAGCCTGTAACATAACAAAACTAGGAGTCTGATTCTAGACATCAAACAAAGTCTGCAGGACTGTCAGACCAAACTGGTTATCATGTCTATTCATGTCGAGTAACCTGCTCAAGGAAGTAATGAGATGTGAATGTGTGGACTAAAGACCATGTTGCTGTCTTGCAAATCTTCTTGATGGAGCCTTTTTAGGTGGACTACCTCAAGGTGGCTCCAAAATCTTGCTTGCCGCCAGAAAAGATGCCACTAAGAGGTGTTATTCTTTAAAAGGGAAAGGGGTGGGGAAATGGGACTTGATATACCGCATTTCTGAGGTTTTTTGCAACTACATTCAAAGTGATTTACATATATTCATGTACTTATTTTGTACCAGGGGCAATGGAGGGTTAATTGACTTGCCCAGAACCACAAGGAGCTGCAGTGGGAATCGAACTCAGTTCCCCAGGATCAAAGTCCACTGCATTAACCACTAGGCTACTCCTCCACTTAAAGGGAGAAGGTTTGCCACCTGGTGTGAGGGCAAGGCCCTATATTCTCTCTCTTGCCATACACAAAAACTGCTTGAAAACTTCCTGCACCTCTTTCAGTCTGGTTTGAAAAACAACTCTGTAAAGGTACATTTCAGTGCAATCAGTGTTTACCGTGTGTAAGGGGTAAACCCATCTCTGTACAGACTCTAGCTGTTCGATTCATGAGAGGTTTGCTGTTGACAAAGCCCCAGGTCAAACCTGCTGTCATGAGATCTCACCATCAGACGCTCGACTTCTGTAATCTGTAGTATCCACCTGGAAAAGTTGTGTTTTGGTGACATCACTTCAGCTCATAGAGTCAGTGAGCTTCAGGCCCTAATAGCTGATCCATCACAATAGAGTAGTTCTTCAAACATGCCCCAAGTTCCTTCCTAAGGTAGTGTTGGAGTTCCATCTTAACCAGTCAATTGTTCTGCCAACACTTTTCCAAAACTGCATGCTCATCTTGGTGAAAATGTAATGCATACTTTAAACTTCCATCTGGAGTGGTCTACAGCCCACAGACTGTCCACCCAGCTTTTTGTTTCTTTTGACCCAAACAGAAAGGGATAGTCTTCGACAAACACATACTTCCCAATTTGCTAGCAGATTGCACCTTTTGGCCTACAATTGGCACCCGATGTTGAATGAGGTGGAGACCTCCTCCATGCCACTGCACTCCCAATGACGTAATGACAGAGGGCAGAACAGTGAGAGGGAAGGGAACGCTGGAGGCGAGCTGACGTCAGGATGTTACCAACGGAAGGGAAGCCAGTCAGAAAACGATGAGGTACAAAGGAAGAGAGAATCGTGGCACATTGCTCATTATTGGGGGGGGGGGGGGGGGTTACTCTGCCCCAGCTGACTCCTGTGGTCCCAGCTGCTGCCTTATTTGACTTTGAGTGTTGAGTATTGATATTGTTTACAAGGTCAAGCCTCCCAGAATTCCAGTAGAATGCTTTTTAAATTTTGTTCTTTAGATAGATTTCTGATGTCCTGCTCCCACCATAGGAGCCAACTCTGTGAGTGCTTCAGTACAACCAATATTAAACAAACTCCTTGACTGTGTTCAGGGAGAGCTAAGTTTCACTGGGGTTAGCACCCTCAATAATTTTGAAAACTTGGCTCCTATGGCTCCCACCTTTTGTGCCATGTAAGAAACAGCTCATTTCACCAAACTTCCATTTCCCTATCAAGTAAAGCCTCGATTTGGCACAACTATCAAAGTTTCAAACTTCAGCCCTCTTTTTGGGGGTGTTCCTATGTGTTTAATATGTATGTGTGCATAATTTTTTGCCACAACAGAGCATGTCACTTTCTCTGAGGACAAGCAGGCCATTTGTACTTCTCTCACGTCTGGGTGACATCATCCAACAGAGACTGGAGTGGACACTGTCCAGCATATACTCTATTAGAAAATTCTAGCAGTATCCCATCGTGCATGCTTAGTCACTTTCCCTCCTGATGTCCGTGCGCAGGTTCCTTAGTCTGTTTTGTTCCGTGGATCTGAGAGGTCACATTTTCATGGTTTCTCTTTAGCACTTTTCAGCAGATAATTTCTGGCTTCTTCCTGTGTGGGTTTTCCTCCATTTATCTCATTTTCTTCAAGCTTTGTCTTTTTTGCGCAGCTCGTTAAGGCCCCCTTTTAGACCTGAGCACCAACCTCAATTTGAGCTTTGCCCCTTTTTTGATGATCAAGATTAAGGAAATACAGCCACAATTCTTTTCTTGGTGTCCAAGATGACGGAAGGGAAGCCAGTCAGAAAACGCTGAGGTACAAAGGAAGAGAGAATCGTGGCACATCGAGGGCAGGGCAGAGCACAATCGATGGATGGGATGGGAGGACAGGAGAGAAGAGAATCGCGGGACACGCACGGGAGGGCAGGGAAGAGGAGAATCGCTGGACCTGGAGGGGAGGGCAGGGGAGCGACAAAAAAAATCGCTTACAAGAGAGCCTTTCTAGGGCCCGTTTCACTGTTGAGGAAACAGGCTGGGTTCTACTAGTTGAACTATCAACTGGTCAGTATGAGGATGGTGTCATACTGTGATCTTATGGGTAACCTATCTACTTAGTGGTCAACAGCAACGCAATTAATGGGTAAAATAACTTATTTGAATAAAGGAAGGAAGGATTTGTATTTTCATTGCCTTATTGCTGGTACCCACTAGATTGCTACGGGTAGCAGCAGTTTAGGATGTAGTAACCTTTGTCTCAACGATGATGACCACAAAGGCTCAAATGAAGCATAAAAGAGCAAAACCTCAAAGCCTCAAATGAAACAGAAGTACAAAATTTAAAAAAAAACCTGAAAAATCTACTGTTTTGATGACCAATATTCATTCGATTCCTAAACCTTACCTATATATAAAGAGATTGAGTATTCACAGTGATTTTCCACAAACACACAAAATGAACAAAAAATTGTAATTTTTTTCTTTTATACTGTAAAATCAAATTCATAGTTCAAAATGACTAATTCAAATCTTATGTATTAATATGAACCCTTCCATAATAAATACTTCTAGAATTTGGAAGAATCAAGCATGTGTTTCACTGATAAACTGAACATACAGTAACACATAGGAGCACATTACTTTTAAATAATCCAGCTTTTAAAAAGAAATTAAAGTTCTTGTATTTGGCAGTACACAGTATTTATACAAAGGTAACACCAAATCTCCCCCCCCCCCAAGCTTTGGGTGTTGCATCTGATGCTGAGTTTTGGTCCACTCTGATCTTGTAAGGCAGTGCTGAACCCATGAGTACAATTACAATGGAGAACCTTCTCCTTCTGCTTTATCACTGCTGTCTCAGCAGTCTCTTAAAACACTAAAGGAGAAATCTCCTTTTCATGCAAAACGGCTCTATTGTACTTTAACCTAGGGGATGCAGAACAAATAATATTTTACATGTACAATACAAAAGAAATTGTACCTGTGAGGTGCAGTGTGATATACAAATTCTCTTACCAAAATTGCATATTGTTCTGGAGCACAGCATTGTGGTCCAGGTGAGTTTTTGAGCAGTCCAATTTCTTGCAATGTGATGCATTGTGGCTATGGACTGACTGCTAGTGGTCTCGGTCTCTTCCTTTATGATGTTGTACAGTTCTTTTGAGGTCTGAATGACTGTACATCTCCGCAGAGTAAAAGTCCAGACTGGCTGTCTTTGAGAAGTGGGGACTCCTCATTGCTTTGTTTGTAAGTATCGGATATCATTACTTTAAAGTCTAATCCTGTTAGCGTTCAAAGGGGTAGCAGAACTCATGATGCAGAGTGATCACCTTGTCCATCTGGCCTCTCCCCAGCCTTGTCGTCCGATGCAGCTGTGTCTGATGGGCTCTCTAGAAACAAACCAAATGGTTTAGTGGATGGGTATAAAACATGTGAGCATCTTCTAATGTCCATTGACCAACACTATTTCTTTTTACATGAGCATATGTCAGTGCTCACAAGTTTATCAACATCATTCTGAATGATGTAGAGGGGGGCATCTCTGAGCAATGAGCAAATCATAAAAGATACTATATAACTTGTCTTTCACTATAGTCTGCTATAATTTCTCCATTTTGCTAAGTTAGCTAGTATCTTGCCAATTTGGATAAGGAGAATTTGGAGCTTGAGCACGGCTCTCTCTTATCTGGTCCTGTAGAAAGCTGCTCAGTCACTTTCATGCACATGCTAATAGAAACACAAAAAATGACAGCAGATAAAAAACCATGTGGCCTATCAAAGTCTTCCCATCCATATCATCTACTATCCCTTCCTCTTGCTTAGAGATCCTATGCATTTGTCCCAAGCTTTCAAGTTGGCTATGGATGCAAGGAATGGTCTCACGGGTAGAGGTGAAGTATTTCCTTAGATTACTCTGGAGTCTATCCCCTTTCACCTCATTCCAGATCTTCTTTTCAACTGAACGAGACTCACCTCCTGTGTATTTACACCATGGAGGTATTTAAACATCTCTATCACATCTCCCCCCTTCTAACCTTTCTTCTAAAGTATGCAATTAAGATCTTTAAGTTTGTCCCCTATATGCTTATTTATTTTTTGTTACATTGTGTACCCCGTTGCTTTCCCACTCATGGCAGGCTCAATGCGGCTTACATATTGTATACAGGTACTTAGTTTGTACCTGGGGCAATGGAGGGTTAAGTGACTTGCCCAGAGTCACACGGAGCTGCCTACTGACCATTTTCGTAGTCACTCTTTTGACTAACTCGATCCTGTTTATTCATTCTGCAGTTAAAGTCTCTAGAACTGTGCACAGTACTCTACATGAGGTCCTCACCAAAGACTTATAGTAGAGTCACTATCACCTCCTCCTTCCTGCTGGCCCATTACTCTTCTTATGCACCCAAGCATCCTTCTTGTATTCTTAAGGGTGTGTATTTTTAATAGTTTGTTAATCAGTGTTCATAAGGTAAAGATGTGGTCAATGGTTCAACCCAGAATGAAGATGTCAGGGTCATGCTTGTATGCAACCTTGAGAACAGTACAGGGTAGAAGTTACATTTTAACGTGTTATTCTATTAAATCAAGTGATGACAGCAATAGGTACTTAAGGTGATTTTAAAAAGAAAAAAAAAAAGATGTAGTTAGGATCATAATTCAGGATTGACCCCTACTTAGGGATCATTGGAAACCTTTTTGCATATTTATGTTAGTATATATGATACGGGCTCATTTTCAAAGCACTTAGCCTCCCAAAGTTCCATAGAAACCTATGGAACTTAGCCTCCCAAAGTGCTTTGAAAATATGCCTCCGTAAGAGTTAAAAAGTAGTAATAGCAAATCTATGCTCTTTAATTTCTTGGTTCTTTAGGACAGATTGATCAGTGCTTCCAAAAAAGATGAATGTTAAAAGATAAAGGAATCTTAAGTAGTAGCATTCCTAACACTGCATTAAGGAGGTCACTGTTCATGGTATCTAGGTAATATAAATGGGAGCAGTTACATATTGCATAGATGTGCAGATTGTGATTTAGGAAAGCTGTTTATTCGCACATATAGAACCCCTGGGGTGCAGATATTTTAGGGGGCAATGACTTGAAGTTGTGTAAGGAATAGATGTGGACTGCCATTTACAAGGAAGCCATATATAAAATAAAAGTGTTCTACATCTGAAGTTTACACCTGTCCCAAAGCATGTATAAAGTGCCAGCCTGAAGGAACGGTTTCAGGCTGATGGAGACAAGTGTCCCTTCCTCCGATCATAGCCTAACATCCTTTAGACCCGAACCCCACCAACACCCCAATACCACTCATACCTCTACCAGGGTCTCCCTGCTCTCTAATAGGGCCATAAGTGAAACCAAGTTGCTCCTTACCCACTGGCACTTGGGTTCAAAATGACACCAGTCAATCTCTAGCACTAGTTTCATCAGTACTGACCACTAGAGGGTCAAGCTGCCAAGTAAAGGCAAAAGTGTACCTTATTCACACTGCTAAGTGTCAACTGATGGCATAGTGAACTCAGTACAACAGCAGAGCAGGAAGCAGTTGAATTTTGCTTCTGTCCACTAGAGAGCAGAAAATTCTGGTAAAAGGCAAGGGTGGGATTAGGGTGTAAGAATCTGAAGCATGTTGGGATCAGAGATTTTTAAAAAGCTGCACACACAGAAATTTGGGAATGTAGGATGATCTTTTTCCCCTCCATATGACCTTGAAAGTCTTTGTTGTCCACTGGATGTCTACATCTTTCTACGTATTTTACAAAAGGCTTTGTGCTTGTCAGAGCCTTGTGTAAAATATCAGGTATATTGGTGTATATCTGGGCCTGGCCATTTCATTCACTATGCAAAATGGGCCTTCACATTATTTGGTAATGCTACCTGAAGCTGATGAAATCACAGCATCATGACCCGAAGTTATGGTATGTTCATGGAACTTTGAATTACAACCACCAAGATACCTCTTAACAGACAGAACCAGATCAGTGCTTTAAGTTACAGCACAGTGACTGGCACCAGCATGCTCTGACATCCTGGGGAAAAAAATGGACCATTTCTTATGCTTCCAGTTTCTAGAACAATCCCAAATCAAGCAGCAGCCTTTAAAAATATCCTTAAAAGCAGGAGACCAGTGCATATAAGGGATTTACACTCATCTTCATTATCTTAGAAAAACAGACCTATAAGTACATAGAGGGGGGGGGGGGGTGGGAAATCAAAAGATTGGCTCAACTTGTCAAGTAAAAAAATTAAAACACAAATATATAGATGACAGCCAGCACCCTAACTCTTTTTGGTATCTGATTAGGTCACCAACTGGCTCCATGTCATCCCACAATTACAAAACCAAAAGTACATCACCCAAAGGTGGAGGTGCGCTAGTTCCCTACGTAAGAAGAATGCAGAAGCAAAAAGTAGGAGAGTTGGTTTCTTCTCAAACACCGAGCAGACGTAATATGGAAACATTCTTTATTGCAAGAAAAAACAGAATGACTCGTTCTGTTTTTTCTTGCAATAAAGACTCTGTTTCCATTATACGTCTGCTCCGCTGTTTGAGAAGAGCCAACTCTCCTACGTTTGCATCTACATCCACACAACTACACCAGTCTTCATGTCACCCCACTATCTCCACAAACTTAGAGAACACTGCGATTACAGATGCTACAACTACGGCTTCTGTTTTCAGGTTGTAACAGAAACAGGTAACCCACCCACCAAGGCCAAACAACAAAAACGAGAACAAGGCAATAAACACCAGAAGACACCACTTCCTCGCCCTGTGCTTATCAATCTTCCTGTACTATCCTCTCTATATAAAAGGCAACACCAACGTTCTATGAAGCCTCCAGCCGGAAGTGTGAAGGGGGCGAGATATCCGGTTTTCCCTATGAGTGTCTGCCCCGCCCTCTCTGTAACAAGTCAGTGAAGGAAACAGCAGAGCTCTGTAACAGTGAAGACTAGAGGGGGGGAGGGAGAGAGGCTAGGGGCAGGGACACACACACCTCCCACATGCACACAGAAGAAAACATTGCTAGCCCCCGTTTCATTTCATCAGAAACGGTGGCTTTGTTTTTTACTAGTGACTCCATATTATGGCCAAATAAACTTTGCACTCCACAGATGTGCAGAATAATGATAGACAGCCACCCATGTCATGGTCCCAAATATAGGTTTTGGGGTCCCGATTCACAGTATGAGAAGCTCTAGTCTAACACTCTTACCACCGCCTATCTTTGCCTGTCTAGGTCCACTCTGCGTTTGCAGCTGCTGATGCTTCGATTTATACAGCTGATGAGTCTCCGTCTCTTCCCACTGTTTCCAGTGATGATGATCAAAGCTGGTAGTAAGGCACAAAGGATGAGCAAGGTTGGGAGGTAAGAGTGCCAGGGACAAGGGGTGGCATGTATTATGGTTGGAGCTGGGGGAAATGTGAGTATTGGAGTTTGCTATGACAATCCATTGATGGTTCAACTGGAAAAAATACCCAACAATATGCCATAAAATACTAACTTTTGTGTACCTTCAAAAAGAACCCTTAATTAGCTGGCAAGTAAAAACTAAATTTAAAATTGTTTGTTACATTTGTATCCCACATTTTCCCACCTATTTGCAGGCTCAATGTGGCTTACATAGTATCGTAAAGGCGTTCGCCAATTCCAGTATGAACAAAGGAGAAATTAGACCTTACCTGCTAATTTGCTTTCCTTTAGTCCCTCCGGACCGGACCAGGCGAGCACAACCCAAGAGTCCAATCCTGGTCCGGAGGGACGCTAAGGAATACAGTAATGTTGTGGTAGAATAAGGTTTGTGTGTACAGATACATTAGGGAATCGTAGAGAGGTAGAGTTATTATATGTCTATTTTGAGCTTTGGTTTCGTTGTGTTGCAGGGTACAGGCATTTAGGATGGGTCGGTAGGGTATGCCTTTTTGAACAGGCTAGTTTTTAATGATTTCCGGAAGTTTAGGTGATCATAAGTTGTTTTCACAGCTTTTGGTAATGCGCAACCCCCCCCCCCCCCCCCCCCCCCCCCCCGAAAAAGAATTGAAGCCCTAGGTATAACGAAGACCAACTCAAGCAGAACAGTACATATGACAGGAATTGGCGAGTGCTTCCTACCAGCTTGCTTTTCTAAAGTAAGCTGTGAAAACTGAAAGGATGTTTATAGCTAGTCTGCATGTTGTTTAGGTACTTTAATTTGTAATTTTTCACTTTTGTATTCTTATTTTTTCATTACTTTGTATTCTTTAATTTCTTAGGGCACTATTTTGATTTAAAATTTGGAATTGTGACAAAGGTACAGTATGTTATTGTTTCTACTGCAGCGCCTTGTGACTTTGGGCAATGAATAGGGGTGTAGGAGAGGGACAACTTACCATTAATCATGATTACAATTTAATCGAAATACAGCCCTACCTACCTAGAAGTATTATCTACAAAACACAAAAGAACAGGTACAGAATAACCGTCAGATGGAATTATAACCAACACATAAATCTTCTACATAAGGTCCAACTCCATGAGAACATGCATACGGCTTGCTAAATTTTAACCCACCCACCCAATGGATTGGAATGGCTATATAATTATTAGATTAATAGGTCCGAAATGGATTTATTTAAAACTTCTTGTATCTCACACTCTCTCCAATTCTAGGCGTCCACAACAAATAGATATAATAATAACAGACTGTAAAAAGCATAATGTCAAATAAATAACACTACTAATAATCATTTCTGTAGGACTACTAGATCTACGCAGCACTGTACTCATTATATGCAGGTACTTTCTCTGTCCCTAGAAGGCTCACAATCAAGTTTTTATACCTGGGGAAATGGAGGGGTTAAGTGACGTGCCCAAGGTCACAGGAATTGCAGTGGAAACTGAACTCAAGTCACCAGGATCAAGGCCCACTGCACTAACCATTAGGCTACTCCTCCACTCTTAACAATGATGTTAAGCAAAAATACTCTCCAGGAAACCAAGAGACACTGTGCATGACTATTTCAGGAGAATGCTTGCTGATAATAAAAGTGATATTTGAGCTACTAACCTGAGCCTTGGATAGAAAGGTCACCCATTTCACCTGCCAGCTCTCGCACACTACTGGAATTTGAATCTCCTTTGATGTCTGGAACGGCATTCCTTCGACCAGTTCGATCGCATGTGATGAAATCAGAGTACGCAGACTCGACCTCCATTACTTTGATTTCATATCAGAAATCATAAGAACTCCTGAGAAGGAATAGATATATTCAGTAAAGCATTTCCATACATTGTACCAAACACACCTTGGCGTTTGCTCATATACGGCCATATCTATCGGAAATTTTAGAGGAGCACTGAAAAACAACAGTCCTGCCAACATCCTCAAATTAAGGGGCCCTTTTACAAGCATTGGTAAGTGCAAAATAGGCTTACCGCACGCTAAATCGGAACTACCAGTGGCTGAACGTGGCTGCTGGTGGTAGTTCCGGCTCAAGCGCGTGCCATTTCTGACACGCTGGAATTTTTTTCTAGCGCAGCACTAACCCATGGTAATCGGTGCACAGGTACCACAGGAATCCTTATCTCCACCTCAATGGGTGAATGTAAGTGCTCCCCACCATATGGCCACGCGGTTAACAGTTATCTTGCTGCATGGCCATTTATTCGGGGGGGGGGGGGGGGCTTTTCATCTTGGGTTTAACAAGCAATACTATGTGCATGTAAGGTCTGGATAAATGAAATAAAACAAAGATTAAAGCAAATGCCCATAATATGTAATACTTGGTAGCAATAATGAAACAGTGATGGAACACTCACATACCAGGCAGCCACTGAAATAATTTCCACTGAAAATAATTAAATTTGTATGAATTTGGTGGCTAACAATGTGCTGCTGGCTACTGTATTTTGGTGGTGGATTGTTTGCCTTCATAATAAAATCACACATGTATATAAAAATCACACAGCCGGGAGCCAAAGATTTTTTTTTAATGCCTTTTACAACCACACACGCTTGAAGAAGAAATAAACATATACAACAGAATTGGCTAATGTTAGCACATTTAGACCGACTCTGGGCAGAACTTCTGCATGAAAGAAGCTATTCCCTCATTATTCAATGCTTGTCTTTGAAACAGTAGTAATAAAAAATTTAAGTGCATTCTTATAACATACCATTGCATTCCACAAAACAAAAAGGAGCAAGTTCCCATACAACATCTTTTTCTTCTGATGTATGCACAGGAAAAAGAAATGTTTAATGCTCCCAGGTGTCAACCTAATTAAGGTTTAAAAAAAAAAGCCTTTGTACTTATAAATAGAAACTCTGAATGTTGAGCCCTTTACTAGGTGAAAACATCTATGCATGAATACAATGCCTGCAAGGAAGTCCCTATAACCAGCCCCTCCAAATGACACACTGACTATGATTTAGAACAAATCAATACTCTAACTGATAAAACCAATACTTCCTTTTCATACATCCATATGTTGCACAACCTGGCATGTTTGAAAATATAAGTCAGATCAAATAAAAATGTTACCAACAATAAAGGACGACAACGTGGATGCAGCAGCTGATAGGTTTGCTTTGTTTTGGGTGTACAGGGATGACGGTTGTGCAGACAGTGTTGCCAATTACCCGTCCCCAAAAGTTCACACCCCGCCTCTGCCGTCATCAACCACGCCTACGCCGTCATCAACCCCGCCCAAAACGTCATCAAACTCTGTCCAAAACGTCATTGGTCCCGCCCTCGCGGAAACAGGAAGTTGCATCAAAGGAGCTGCAGTAAGGCTCTCCTGGCCAGCGGAGGAAGCCTGCTTGCAGTGCAGATGCTGCCTGCAGCCCAGGCAACTTTAGAAAAAATAGCCAGAGGGGGAGGAGAGAAGGGAGATGCCAAATCGCTGGGAAAGGGTGGGGAGGAGGTACAGCATGAGATGCTTACCAGGTTGTGCCAGCGTTGGTATGATTAATCCATACATCTACTTTATATGCTTGATAGAAACACACACACACACACACTTGACCTCCTTGTGGAAACTATTTTGAAAATCTATTATATTGCACACTTTTTCAGCCTATTCCACTACAGTAAAATAAAAGGACCATTTTCTCACAGGACCTCTTAAAACTGCATTTTGAATAAGCAGAAATTAAAATGTCAAGTAGTATCACATGTAAAGAAAGAATTTACTAATACTCCCACGACATTCTCTAGTCTTCTTTTAAGCCAACTGCATTTTTATTCAGTTCCTGATAAGGAGTGAAATATTGTAAGCGATATGGAAAAGATGAGAGAGACCACTCAAAACACAGCTTTACATAAGAATTACAAAACAATTTTTGCAGGATGTCTTTGTTTACTTTTCTCAAACAAGCAAAGAGGAGTAGAAAGTGGGAACGCTAAGACAATGGGTTCAAGAAAAATAGGGCTCCTTTTACAAAGCTGTGCTACCATTAGCAGGATGCTGAATGCGAAAAAGACTATGGGGATAGATTGGGCTTTTTTTTACATTTAGCACATCACTAAATTGGTAGTGCAGATTTGTAAAAGGTGCCTATAGTTAAGTATTATTAATTCCCACATAATAAGCACTGAAAAATGCACAAGGGGCCAGTGTATGGCTTGCTGTCATCGTGGTGGTAATTTACATTACTGCAATTGACAACATGCAGTTGTGCTCATAGACTGAGACTCTACCATTTCAACAAAACAACTTCAGTGTGATAGCCAGGACCATCAGTGTACAAAGCTCTGGGCATAAGGATTCCCCCACCAATGTCACAGCTAACTTGAGACCTCCCCTTACAGGGCTGGCCCGGGTAAATGGCTTTTGGAATTGCCCTCATTAGGTGCATACTAAATAAAAGTATAGTATTTAAAATGTATGATTTCCAGTTATTCAGTTTAACATGATTATTCTGGGAGGTGTGGCATTGAGGTGATCATGAGCATTCAGGTTATAAAAAAAAATCTCAGAAGGGTGCCTAGTGGCCTTGAAGATAATTGTGGAGGCCACAAAGGCTGAAGATTAACATGGAGTGTCTAAATACTCTCGATGCAACTTATATAACTGCTCCCCCGCTCTCCCTTCTTTTTTTTTTCTTACATTTGTACTCCGCGCTTTCCCACTCATGGCAGGCTCAATGCGGCTTACATATTATATACAGGTACTTATTTGTACCTGGGGCAATGGAGGGTTAAGTGACTTGCCCAGAGTCACAAGGAGCTGCCTGTGCCTGCAGTGGGAATCGAACCCAGTTCCCCACGACCAAAGTCCACCACTCTAACCACTGGGCCACTCCTCATGTCTTTCTCCATCCCGCTTCCTCTCTCCTCCTCACCACAAAAAAAAAAACTTCCCCGTTTCATTTCCCCAACTTATTCCCTCCAAATGCTCCCACCTTATTTATCCCCCATCCCTGCACCCTCACTTGCCTTACCCATCAGTTAACCTCTACCATCCTGTCCTTACTCCAAACCCCTTCAAGTTGGCTTTCGATAATCAATTTACCTTCAGCTGCTTCAGAGGCTTTGCTGTTGCTGACAACTGGTCTGTTTTCTTCTAGCATCACATAGCTCTCGGCAAGTTTAAGCCACGCAATTCCCACAGTCCCATGCTGTTTTGATGGTATCAAGAGACATAACGACACAACAAAGTCGACAGTCACATGGTATAGGTAGAAAACAGAACAGCATCAGCAACAAGCCTCTGGAAAAGGTGGGGGAGAGTGTATATTAGGAAAATAATCAGGGAGCCTTACTTAGGCATAATATCAACATCCACTGGCTCCTGGACCTTCTACTGAAGAACATAGACTACTATTTTTTTTTTTGTTACATTTGTACCCCGTGCTTTCCCACTCATGGCAGGCTCAATGCGGCAGGCAATGGAGGGTGAAGTGACTTGCCCAGAGTCACAAGGAGCTGCCTGTGCCAGGAATCAAACTCAGTTCCCCAGGACCAAAGTCCACCACCCTAACCATTAGGCCACTCCTCCACTGTTGCTACTATTTGAGATTCTACATGGAATGTTGCTATTCCACTAGCAACATTCCATGTAAAAGTCGGCCCTTGCAGATCACCAATGTGGCCGTGCAGGCTTCTGCTTCTGTGAGTCTAACGTCCTGCAGGACGTGACTCACAGAAACAGAAGCCTGCGCAGCCTTCTACATGGAATGTTGCTACTGGAATAGCAACATTCCATGTAGAATCTCCAATAGTATCTATTTTATTTTTGTTACATTTGTACCCCGCGCTTTCCCACTCATGGCAGGCTCAATGCGGCAGGCAATGGAGGGTGAAGTGACTTGCCCAGAGTCACAAGGAGCTGCCTGTGCCAGGAATCGAACTCAGTTCCCCAGGACCAAGGTCCACCACCCTAACCACTAGGCCACTCCTCCACTCCACTACGACCTTCTAGACTAGAAATTCCTGGAAGATGCCTGCATAGATCTGAAAATTTGCAGAAATCCACATTGGAAAGGCTTTCAGAGTACTGGAAAGCAACGGTGTACATCCAGAGCTCACTTATTTTCATAATGTCTTCTCCCTACCAAAGCAGAAAGTCTGCAATCTCACTATACCTATTACCTGTCTGGCACATTTTCTGAAGCAAAATTAGGTGTTCCTGCCAGTTCGGCGACCTAGGTATTGTTTTATGTGGTAAGGAAGGGCCACATCTCCAGCAGATGGCAGTGCAGAATTATTGACAAGAGTTTCTGAGAGCAGCAGAGCAAGTAGCAAACTGGTGAATAAAGGATAACCTACAAAGAAGAGTCCATAAAGGAAATCAGCAATGCAGAACATTGTAGAAATGGGAAAATGTATGAAGCTATTATCCAACACATTGTCCATTCCTGTTTGGGTGTTAACTGAACATATTCAAATTCATCTTTATTTAAACTTAGTGGCACAGCATATGCTTTTATTTTTCGTTCCAATATGAATCTCTCCATCATACTATTTTACCGTGGCTTTTAACCAAACTATCTAGAAGTGCTAAATCACTGAGCTTCCACTGCCGAGATTTTTTTTTTGGGGGGGGGGGGGTGTTCATTTGTTTGTTTTTATTTTTCATGCAATTAATTTAATATAAAGTCTTACAGCCCATACTTTCAACCAAAAGTCATACAGTGCAGGTATAATCAATGGAATATAACAATTACCTCACGTTCATCCTCATCCCTTCCCACCAATCCTTACCCCCCAACCTAACCTATCTTTCCCCCACTCACTGTGCAAAATACTGAAGCAAAAATCCATGTTATTAACTACTTTCTAAAAATCTAGTCAGGAGCTACCTTTATTCCTCTGGCCAATTACTCCATAAACCTGGGCAGCTCCAGAACAAGACCATGTGTCTGGATGAAACAAAAATGCCTTCATATTGGTAAATGCTAAATAACCTGAGCTGCAGAAACATAACCGATGACCTGATTTCTACAGTCTAAATACCACAGACCCATACCTCAACGAAGCTCGTCTGAAACTGAACTCAATTTGCAGCAATCAGCAATGTAACGCAGAGAGAAGTTGGTGCAACCTGTCCCAAAGTTTACTATATGTCACCATACGAGCAGCTACATTTTGGACCTGCTGCAATCACTGCAAAACATACTGCAGTAGTCCCAGATAAATTATATTGCAGTAATTCAACCATGTCAACACAACTGCATGCACAATAGCGCAAATGTCTTGAGCGAGTAAGTACGAAGCTATGGATTTTGTGAGGAATTTTAAATTGATTCAAAACATGCCCCCTAATTCTAGAAAAGGTCGCTTAAAAATTACATACATGCATAATTTATGTAATAATGGCCTAATTAGTGCCAATAATGGAATTTTAACAATTATTGGCACTAATTAAATTTAATTGGAACTTACGCGCCTAAATTTTACACACGAGTTTAATAAAAGGGGGCATGGAAATGGGAGTGTCAGGGGTGGAATGGAGGCATTCCTAGTATTTATGGGCGTTGCTATAGAATACAGGGATATGCGTCTAATTTAGGCGTGTACATTTTTCAGTGCAAATGGCTGCGCCTAAAGTTAGGAGCGGCTCCCAGGTGTAAACGCTATTCTGTAAACCACGCCTAACTTTTAAGCGCAGCTAATAGAATAGCGCTTTTCGGCACCATATATAGAATGTAGCCCATGATGTATTTTAGATAAAAACACTATTTAACTCTATCAAGCAGTTCATTAACAAACAAGATATGCTGATATAAAGCAACTGATCATTCGGCAGTTGACACAATTTTATAAAGCCAGTTTTGTGTTTTGTGGCCGTATATAATGCATAAATGACCTCTTACAAAATGCCAACCAGTGTAAAAATGTGCTGCTTGACATGATGGTATATAAAGGGGGGGGGGGGGGGGGTGAATTTGGTGCAGCACATGCAAATTATAGAAGGCACTAATTTGCATGCATACTTAAATATCTAGACCTGCAAGATAGGCCCGATTTCTGCTGCTTATGCTCAAATTTTATGTTTAAATTTGTTTATTGAGGTTTATATAACATTATACACAAAAGGAAATAGTCATTACATATTAAGACCTATAACACCATAACCAATTTAGTCAAAAGAGTACATCATAAACGGCAAAAGGGCCTTGTGTCAGATAGCCCCCTGCCTATACACTCTTCCTCCGTGCAATCCCTCATTAGCTGTACACAGTGCACCCATACCCATCCACCCCACACAGATACACTGGACTACTGATCTCTCCTTAGGCACTTAAACTATCCCATAGTAAAATATTGCCTCCCATCTTCTTTATACACCAATCTATGGTCCCCCACTATGTAACCATGGCATAAAACAACATAAACTTGTAGTCCCCTCAAACTGATATATCAGCACTGTGCCCAACGAGCTACTAATTACCCAACCTGATGTTCCCTATCCTCCCCTCCCTCCCCTCCCTCAGCTCAACCCCCCACCCTCCCTCCCGTATTCCCAAAACTGGGCAGGTGTGTCAAACGAACCTCTAGGGCCTTAACTGGAGTTAACAAGCAAGCTTCTCCCTCTCGGACTCAGCATTTGTAGATAAGGGGCCCAAACTTGAAGGAATTGCTTTCTGCGCTTGGGTGATGTTCTAGCATCACGGGACTCCCACGAGGCTAGAAGATGCACCTGGGTTTCTCCAATGCCAATAAGCTGGAGCTTCCTCAGAAGTCCAGTATTGCATAATACACTTGCGAGCCACCAAGCACATCTTCCTGCACAGAAGAAGCCGCCGGCGCCCTCAGAGGGGCAAAGGCTCTCGACTGATCCAGCAGAAATTGTCTGTCGGTTCCCTGGATTTTATTGTCCAGCTTTATCAGAAAGCTACGGACTCGTTGCCAAAATGTCCGCACTTTTGGACATTGCCAGAGAGCATGGTAAATGTACCCGGGCCGCCACCACATTTACAGCAATTTGTACTCTCTGACCTCTGAATATGAGCCAGCTGTGTCTTGGTCATGTAACCCCGCAGGATCACTCGATAGCCACACTCTCTCAATCGTTCATCCTTAACTAACTGTCGGATTCCCTTCAACGAAGCCGCTATATCCCATGACGCCAAGGACGTCCCAAGATCCTGTTCCCATTTTAATTTAAAAGCTTCATATTGTATTTTTATTCCCCCCCGGACCAGGGCTCCATATAAATCTGAAATCGTATGTCTCTCAACCGCCAGGTCTTCAAAAAACCCTCGAATCTTTTTTCCCAATTGTCCTCTTAAGGCAGCCTGATTCAATGTCTGCATATAATGTTTAAGTTGCATGTAGGCAAATCTGGCCCCCCAGCCCAATCCTATCTTGACTTGCAAAGCTTCATATGGCAATAGGTCCCCATTATCTTGCAGCAAGTGTTTCAATTTCGTAAGGCCTCTCTGTCCCCAGCCTCCAAATAGCGAGCCACCCATTCCAGCTACAAATGCTGCATTCCCTACAATCGGGATTTGATCAGAGACATTTGAATGACCCCCTAATTGCCCGACCCACCACTGCCATGTTGCTCGAAGAGGGTGAAGCAAGATGCTGCGTCTGAAGTGGGGAGGTATTTTATCCCACGAAAGATGAAATAGGGCTATCATATCATGCGGTGCGAAATAGGCTCTCTCAAACAATGTAGGTGTATAGCAGTGCGTCTCAAGAAGCCAATCTCTGACGTGTCGTAGAAGACATGCTTGGTTATATAAGAATAGATCTGGGAAGCCAATGCCCCCTTGTTTCCACCGCCTATTAACAGAGCCTGTCGTACTCTTGCCCTCTTCCCAGCCCAGCAAAATCGGCACCATAAGCTATTATATCTTTCAAATCTTTTTTTGATAAGCGAACGGGCAATGTCTGCAAAGCATATAGCCAGCGCGGGAAGATCACCATCTGAATCAAATGTATGCGTCCCATCAAAGACAACGGTAGTCCCTTCCAAGAGTCAAGTTTGTGTCTGGTGTAGTCTAAAAGGGCCTTGACATTTAGTTGCTGCAATTCTGCTGTATTCATTGTTAGTTTAATACCAAGATATTTAAAGGAGTGGTTAGCCCACCGTAAAGGGAAGTCATTCCCCCAAGTCTCTCTGCACTCATCCGAGGATGCTAAAGCTTCGGATTTATCTAAATTAATTTTAAAGCCCGCGTAATCTCCATACTCTTGAAAAGACTCTAACAACGTTTCGAGCGACTCTTTTGGGGATGTGAGGTGTACCAAAAGGTCATCTGCAAAGGCTGCAATTTTAAATGTCTGAGTGCCCAATCTTACTCCTTTGATCAAGGGGATTCTCCAAAATGTCCCTAATAAGGGGGTCCAACACCAAAACAAAGAGGAGTGGGGATAAGGGGCAGCCCTGTCTGGTCCCTCTCTTAATGGGGAAACTCCTTGACTCTGCCCCATTAACCCATAAAGTGGCGCTAGGGTTATCATATAAAGTTTGAAATCGCCTCTACAAATCTGCCCGAGAAACCATAGGTTGCCAATACATCAAAGAGAAAGGCCCAGTGCACCTTGTCAAAGGCTTTTCGGCGTCAAAACTAATTAGCATGACGCCATACCCTTGCACATGCTAGTTCTACGGATGTCAGGATTGCCCTCAAATTGTTACTTACTGTCCGGCCTCTTACGAAGCCCACTTGACTGTCATGTATAAGGCGAGGCAACAGCCTCGCCAACCTATTGGCCAAGATTTTTGCCATCAACTTGGTGTCGTAATTGAGCAGCGATATGGGGCGGTATGATTGCCGGTTCTATACCGGGTCCCTCCCTGGTTTAAGCAGCACTATTATTGGGCCTTATTTAGATCAGGGGGCATTGCCTTTACGCTTATCAGTGTGGTTGAGAAATCTGGTTAGGTCTTGATATGATATCCGCATCCCATCAATTTGTAGAATTCTGCGCGCAGACCATCCGGTCCGGGGGCCTTTAACAATGGGCTCTGTGCCACTACCAGGGACACCTCCTCCTCCGTGATTAATTGATTAAGGCCCTCTCGTTCTAATTGTGTAAGCTTAGGGAGATGGAGATTATTCAAGTACATCTGATTGTCAAGGCCCACATCCTCCGGGGGTGCGTATAGATCTTTATAGAATGACTGAAAAATATTGCTAATATCTTTATCGGAGGTTGTGAGGCCCCCTCCCTTTCCCCGAAGGGTGAGAATATTCCTGTTTCCCCTTTTGGCTTAAGAAGTTTGGCCATCAATTTGCCCGCTTTGTTTCCATGTTTATAAAGCATGTAGCGATAGTAAATCTGCGATTTCCAAGCGCGTCTCTGCAAAAGTTCGTTCAGTGCCGTTTGTAATTCGAGCACTTGTTGCTTATGGTTTGCCGCATGTGTCTCCCCGAACCGTTTTCTCTCTCGCTACAGAGTTGTTTACTCAAAAGTAGTATTCCCGATCTCTCGCTACCCGAACATGGTGAGTATGACTAATGATTTCCCCGCGCAGCACAGCCTTAGCTGCCTCCCAGAATAGAATCGGGTCGTGCCTATGTGCCTGATTATATGTCACATATTCCTCCCATCTAACTTGAAGGCGTCCCTTTAAAATGGGGTCAGTATACAACTCTGTGGGGAACTGCCACCTATTGGCCCGTCTGACCTGGCCCCGGGGATGCCACTCCACCCTGACCCACGCATGGTCCGACACTGCATAGGGTCCGATCTCCGCTGTTAGAATTTCCCCAAACATCTTTCGGGAGACCAAGACATAGTCAATGCGGGATTGAGTTGAATGAGCTCGCGAAAGATGGGTATAATCTTTCACACCTGGGTGAAGCACCCTCCAAACATCTATCAATCTAACAGCTGGCTCAACTTCAACAAACCTTTGTTGTTGTAGTTAGGTCGCCAGAGGACGCTAGGCATTGATTTATCTATTGCTGGATCCCAAACCGCATTAAAGTCACCCCCTACCATGATCTCTGAGTGTGATTGTTTAAGGAGAAAATTTATCACTGGCTGAAAGAACCGTTTGTCATAATTATTGGGGGCATAGATGTTACATATTAACAGTTTTGTTTACCCACTGTGGCTTCCAAAATGACATACCTCCCCGCGGGGTCCACTAGAAGTGGATTGATTGCTGTAGCAATATTTTACGAAACAAAATTGCAACACCTCCTTTTTTCCCCTGCGCATGCGCTGCTACACAGTCACCTACCCACCAAGTACATAGTTTAGCATGTTCCGCTCGCGACAAATGCGTCTCCTGTAAGAGAGCGATATCAGCATGTTGTCTATTTAACTGCTGCAGAATCTTGGAACCTTTTTATAGGCGACGTTACCCCTCCCACGTTCCAGCTTACAATCTGTAACCATACTGCCAGATGAAATGAAATGTACCCCAAATCATATAACTGAGATGTTGTTAAGGGGGGCATCCCAGCCTTTGCCCACCCCCAAAACTTGTGTTCCTATCACCTGATGGTTATATACCATATCTTGTAGCTCCTCTTGTACTTTACCCTTCAATGACACCCTCCACTCTCTCTTACAACACACAATCTGCGTGTTCTGGGAGATCGAGCCCTTAGTAAATATTTCCCCACAAATTAGGTTTGAATTGGCTCCCCCTGCCCCCCCTCCCAACCCATTCCCTCCTCTATCCTTTCCCTTTACTCCCCCTCCCCCCAATCCCTATCCCCCCCCTGTACCCTGTATTCAGACCCCATAAATGGGACCTTACTTCCTACGTCTATCCCCCTCCCTCCTTCAGCCATAACAGATTTCCAACAATTTAACTCGTGCATACAAAACCCAACTGCAGATCATGAACCTGGAACCAAAGCATATAAAGAATGTCCCCACAGAGCTTCCAACCACTCTTAAAACTCAATGTTCCTATCTGTGCCCTGTGGAAAATCTATCCATAGTTCAACTCCTCGTCTCACCGTCGCTCCTCACTCCGGTCTGCTGCCAGCAAATGCAATCTCGGTTTCTCCCTCAGCGATCCTCTAGGGCGGCTGCTTCCAACTGCTGTAGGAACTCCTGAGCTGCACCCGCTGTTTCATAGATTTTTGATGTTCCATTATGAGTTATTCGCAGCTTTGCCGGGTATTGCAGTGCAAAGCGTATCTCCTTCTGGAACAACTTGGAGCATATTGTCGAAAATTGGCGCCTTTTTGCTGCACACCTGCAGAATAGTCTTGGAAGCATCGAACCTGCAGCCCCTCATATTGCAACGATTTCCCCCGCTCTAAGACGCCGAAAGATATCTTGCTTCTGTGCATAATCCAAGAATCTCATGATGATAACTCTGGGCCTACCAGTTACTGTGGCCTTCTGCCCCAGTCGATGAGCCCTCTCAATATGAATCGGTCCCAGGGCTTCTGGGAGTTGTAGTTCCTCAGCCAGCCACCTCGCCAAAAAAGTCTCCAGGCCCCGTTCTTGTATGCTCTCTGGGAGACCAACCATCCTGATATTATTCCTTCTGGACCTATTTTCAAGGTCTTCAACCTTATCTTCCAGCACCCGCAGTTTTCCCTGCGTCTGGTTTTGCATGCTTTCAACCACCGTGACTCTGTCCTCTACCTCGCTGACCCGTGATTGAAAGGCAGCACAGTCCTTGGACAGATCTGTGAGTTGTGTTTTGCACTCTTTCGAGTTGTTATCAATCGGGGCCAACCGGCGGTTCAGTAGATCGTCCAGCACCGCTGTCATTTCCGTTGTGTAATTTCCGCGATCCATGCGGACGAGATCGTCTGGCGGGCGGGGCTCGCGGGCGGCGCCATTTTCTCTTCTCCCACCCTCGTGCGGAGTCTATCTTTCGGGGCATTTTTCGCCGTCATTTCGCCACCGGAGATTTAAAACAGTTGATCAGCTGTTGAGGAGACGTCAGTTCGCTAGATATTGCTAGCCAGTTTGTAATTTGCACGTTTATCGGCTTCAGAGGAGGCTGGGAGCCGGAGAGATCGCAGTGCTCAACCTCTCCACGGTCGTGACTGTCACCGGAAGTCCTTATGCTCAAATTTTATAAACACCACATAAGTTGCCGAGTAGGTACCTACCTGCCCCCTTAAACAAGCACCCTGTTGTAAAAAACTACCCTTGCGGTAATTCTATAGCACAGGGGTTCTCAATCCAGTTTTTGGACACACCCAGCCAGTCAGGTTTATCTCATACAATTCATTGTTGTATATCCTGAAAACCCGACTGGCTGGGTGTGTACTCAAGGACTGGATTGAGAAACCCGTTATAAAGAATTGTATATGATCATTAGAATAAAGCATATGTGTGTGTATTGTGTGCAGGTTTATGTACATAAACCTGCCAAGTGCTATTCTGTATATACATGTAAATCTTACATAGGCATATATTTACTAGTAGGCAGTGTCCGAGTAGGACTCGCACATGCATAACTTATAGAATACTATAATCAGTGGTTCTCAAATCGGTCCTGGGGGACCACCAGGCAGTTGGGTTTTCAGGATATCCCTAATGAACATGCATGAGCCAGATTTGCAGGTGTCACCTCCATTATATGCAAATCTTTCTTATGCATTGCGATGTACATTGGGCCTCAACTCAATACAGACTTGGAGGTCCATGTCTTCAGGGTTAAGCCTGGCTGATATGGTGCTTAAGGAATTGTGGGTTTCAATGCTTTGGCTACGACTCCTAGCTGTTAAATGGCAAGTAGTCAAGTGTTGCTACTGAATAAACAGTGCTATCTGTTCTTTATTAGCTCGGGTTCTATAGGTCACCAATAAACAGTCACGGCCTATTTTATACCAAACACAGGTTGTTGGTCTTTATTATCATTGTATTGGCGTTACAGAGAACTGCATGTTTATAACTATATCTGAGGAAAAAGTGGATGATCGGCCTCATATCCCTCCATTAAGGAGGGAGGTTTTAGGGTCTTGAGGTGGAAGAATCACAGGATAACATTCTAGATTGGTTAAGTGATTTGATTCGGTTGACAAAGATGATGGCAGAAGATAAGGGACATGATCAGTCTTTGTGATAATATATCATCTAAGGTTTCCAATTCAACAAATCCTCAACCAATTGTTCTTTTCACCCAACTGCACTCACAAAGCACAGTGGAAAAACTTTGTACTTTACAAGTGTATTGTTAGCAGATGGATAATTGGTAATGTACTATTTGTCACTGAGGAGGACATGGCAATGAGTACTCCTCTCCCCTGCTAGGATGCCTGTTGGCACAGCTGCATGCTGTGACTCACTTTCCTACCCCAGATCCTCTTAAACAATAGGGCTGAGCAGCTTACACAGCCCCCCCAGAGAGCAATCATTTAAAAGAGAAGTGCACCTGCTGCTTACTGTACAGTATTTCTGAGGTACAGCTCAGCTCCTAGCAATTAAATATGGCCACGAGTCCAACTCTAAATCGGTTCCCATGAGCCTGTCACAAAATGAGCTCTAGTGGAAATGAACAGGACTGGATCACACCATAAGTGTGACATCGTGTGATGTCAAACCTATTTAGAGCCAGATTTATATTCCGAACACACACACACAAAAAAAAAAAAACATGCAAAAAGCCCACAAGTAGTTTTCTTAATCCATTTTCAAACACATTGTTTTGCTCAAGGATTTAAATTTCTTGCAGCTTCCGGAAGGGAAACAAAATTCGCAGAACAAAATAAGCAAAAAAGTTGTAAAAGGACTAGCCTGATGATTTAGATCACATCACTCTATACAGGTGACACACTTGAACCTGCGGAGGGAGGCAGAACGGTCGTCACTACCAGTGGTGTAGGGAGTGCATCTCTGTCACAGGTGACACTCTTTCCAATTCTATAGTCTTAAAAAAAAAAAAAAAGATTAAAAAATGTTCACTAGAATCTTTCCAAACTGATAACTAATAACTTCAGGCAAAAGCTCAAAAAAAAAAAAAAAAAAAAAAATTCCACCCTTTTCTTCTTGGCATAATAAGAAAAAAATCAGGCCACTGGCAGGACGATCTATGTCCATTCTAAAAATGTCAAGGATATAGCTTTTTATTAAGTTATTCTCCTTTTGGGGCAGGATGAGGAAAGGAACTGCTAAAGTTTCAGTAGTAGCTGAAGGTGAGATGCCTATGTATCCAATGTATAACGCTGTCCCTATAGGGTACAGAATCTAAGTATGAACCTGAAGCAATAGAGGGTTAAACCCCTAATTGTATAAACTTGTGTACACAATGTGATGCTTAGCGTGCAAAGTTGTGTGTGCAAGTTATAGCGTGGTGCCAGTTACGCACATAACCTAATTGTTAAGTTAGCTATCAATAGAAATCAAACAAAATAAAACATGGAAAAGAAAATAAGATGATACCTTTTTTATTGGACATAACTTAATACATTTCTTGATTAGCTTTCGAAGGTTGCCCTTCTTGGTCAGATCGGAAATAAGCAAATGTACTAGCTGACAGTGTATATAAGTGAAAACATTCAAGCATTACTATGGGATGGGAGTGGGTAGGAGGTATGCATGGGGACATCAAAGCATATCATTGATATTCTAACAGGGTGGGTGTGGATAGGTGAGGGGAGGGTGATCAACAGAGACATACAGCTTTATGGTTTATAATGGGCTAGGAACCCCAGATCCTTGTTAAGTCCTTTCTGTTGGGTGTTAAAATATTCAATCATTCTGAATATTGATCACCCTCCCCTCACCTATCCACACCCACCCTGTTAGAATATCAATGATATGCTTTGATGTCCCCATGCATACTTCCTACCCACCCCCCTCCTCCCACCCTGTCAGACTGTCATAGTAATGCTTGAATGTTTTCATTTATATACACTGTCAGCTAGCACATTTGCTTATTTCTCATCTGACGAAGAAGGGCAACCTTCGAAAGCTAATCAAGAAATGTATTAAGTTATGTCCAATAAAAAAGGTATCATCTTATTTTCTTTTCCATGTTTTATTTTGTTTGATTTCTATTGATAACCTTAAGAGTGGACTAACACGGCTACCACACTCCTCTACTTAAGTTAGCTACAAACTGGAACAAATTTGCAGTTAAGCACGTAACTGCCCTTAGCCAGTATTCTAAGGGCAGTTATGCGTATTCTATAACATGCAGGCATAAGTGCTATCAGTTACGTGCCTGACAGCAGTTTGGTGAAAATGCTAGCATCTGCCTAAGTTAGTGCAAGTGCTTCCGTCTAAAAAAGTTAGGTGCATAACTGAAGACTTATGTTAGTATTCTATAAAGGCAATTACATGCATAAGTGCCACTAAAGAATTCGTGCTCTGCACACATCATCCTAGCACCTAACTTTAGGTGATCCAGAGAATTACCCTCTAATCACAAGGAGTGGTAGTACTAGGATTTGAACCCTGTTTTGAAGCCTGCTGCTCTAAACTTCAGCCTACTTCATTCCCGCAGTATCCACTTCTGCATTACAAAACCAACACCAGAACGAGGAAGTGAAAACCATGCAGATGCGTAGTATTTTCCACACTACCCTACTGACAATGGCTCAGCCCCCATCAGGTTATGGTTGTTTTCAATGGCATAACCAAGCCAAGCATTCCTCCTCCCCCACCCCCACCCCCATCAGGACACTTTAGTGGAAGCTAGCGTGCCTCCTGAGAAATAGACATCAATTTAATTCCCACAACAGAGCTTTTGCACCCTGTACTGAACAGCCCATACAAAAGAGAAAAATAAATAAATAACTGTATGAGACACATAGGAGCCAACTTTTTAAAATTATTGGGGGTGCTAAGCCCAGTGGAAATAACCCCTCCCTGGACACATACAAGGAATTTTCTCAATTTTGGGGGTGCTCAAGCACCCACAGAGTCGGCTCCTATGAATTGCGACATACCTGAAAACTGTTGGCTTTTTAGATAATTGACCTTAACTTAATTGGCATTAAACCGATTTTGACTGTCCAATTCCTAGACATACTGTAGTTATTTTTTGGATCCGTGTTCCTCAAGTATTAAGTTTACGTAGGTGCTGATTAATTATCTGGGATTGACTGCTTTTGTCTTTACAAAATCCTAGCACCAAAGGAAAGCTCAACACAGAGGTGCTTTGTTGAATATCTAATCTTGCAGCACAGAAACTATAATTAGAACTTCCCTATTGGGGCAATGTCCATAGCAAGAGGGAGTATACCACAGCAGTGCTGATCTCAGCTTCTAAACTATTTATAATGGGTCTCTGCTAAGCCTAGTTTGCTTTTAAGGAGGTCTCAAACATGCAGCAGAGTTTAAAAATAAAACAAAAACCCACACATTAATACGTTTTCTTATCTAATTCAGCTCCATTGTGTGTTTGCTGACATGTGTCCAATAAATGTGTATATGTTTTTCTTCTTTATTATACAACACAAGTGAGCTTTATCCTGGAAATGATGTGTCATGTTCTAAGAAATGCTGCATTTATCAACTAAGCCAGGCGCATCAATAGGCAACAGCATACAAGATGAAGCGACCAAGTAGAGCAACGTGCCAAGAGCCAGGGTTCAAATCCTGCTTCTGCCACAAACACTACTTGGACCCTGGGAAAGTCACATCTCCCATTGCCTCTGTTACCCACTTAAACTGTAAGCTCTTTGGGGAAGGGACATATTGTATCTAAATATTTATCACCATTGTACAGCACTGTGTACATCCAGTGGTACTATAAAAATGATAATTATTAGAAGTGGTCCAGTTCTTTGTGTCAGTGGCCTGAACACGTTATTCCAGGGGCGTAGCCAGACACCCAATTTTGGGTGGGCCTGGGCCCAAGATGGGTGGGCAGAACTCCACCCTGTCCCACGAGTGATTTAGTCC
The DNA here is from genome assembly GCF_901765095.1 of Microcaecilia unicolor. Lineage (NCBI taxonomy): Eukaryota > Metazoa > Chordata > Amphibia > Gymnophiona > Siphonopidae > Microcaecilia > Microcaecilia unicolor. Next base: position 222,451,239 of record NC_044038.1, on the reverse strand, counting down.
CTCCCTCTCTCACATGCATGCGATATGGTCCCTCAAACATCCCTCCTTCCCTGCATACCTTTTAAATAGCAGATTTTCACTGGCAGCGAACAGCAACTAATACACACTGCTCATGTTGGCTCCACAGCCTTCTCTGTGATGCAACTTCCTGTTTCCACATAGGCAGGAATACATCAAAGGGGAGGCTGTGGGGCTGGTGTGAACAGTATGTGTCAGTCGCTGCTTGCTCCAGGCAAAGATCTTCTATTTACAAGGTATTCAGGAGGGACAGTTGTTGGGAGTTTTTGGCTGGTGGGGCTTGGGGATCCCTGCCAGCCACATCATAGGTGTGCTGCCACTGGGTGGGCCTGGGCCTACCTGGGCCCACCCTTGGCTACGCCACTGCGTTATTCTCATGCTGGTGTCAGTCAAGAATCTGTAGAGCCTGCATTTCAGGTAGGATGCTCCCCCTCACTACTCTCCATATCAATTATCTGAAGAGGCAACTTGATTTACCTAGAGGAATATCTAAGCAATTGTCGGTGGCACCATATTCCATCCAGAAGCTAGGTACAGGAATCAGCTCTGTGGGTGCAAAGCACCCACAACATTGAATGAGTTCCTTCACTGTGTCCAGGGAGGGATAATTTGTATTGTGTTTGGCACCCATAATCATTCTGAAATTTTGGCACCTATGAAACTATGTAGACAGTGTGCCGAGAGTTCAACTACAAGCACTGGGATTGTGATGTTCAAGGTCAGTTTTGCATCATTTACTCTTACTGCTTACAGAAACTAAAAAGCTCGTTAAGTTGGACCTTTCCCAGTAATTAGTATCACCAAGTATACGGTGCTACAATACAGAGCATTGAAAAATTTAAACATGCATGAAAGTACAGAGGCTAATATTCAGCTTGGTTTAATAGGCAAAAGATGCATTGCCCCTTTTCCCCTCCCCTTAAAACTAAAACACGTTAGGAAATGAGCTTAATATGTTTTAATGCAGGACCTTCGCAAGCACTAAGTTACCTGTTATTGTTTGCCAACTGCACATCTTTTGGTTCATTGTTTAATTTTTAAAGACAATAAACATTCCTTTTCAGTTTATTGCCTCTGCATGTCTGGACTGATAAAGAATCCTGGTGGTTTGTGTGTTGGGTCTCTGAGTGCTTTCTGGGAACTATGAGACCACTGGGACTGTGGCCCCAGTAACCTAGAAATCACTGGGGATAATTCCAGAGCAGGAGACTCGCCCAGAGTCGGTTGTGACCCAGTCGGTGGGAGGAGGGTGCTGGTGTACAGCACAAGCAGCAGGTACAGGCAGACCTCAGCTGTGCTGGGGATAGACCCTCTGAGTGGCTGCGGGGTAACTTCAGGCGGGTGGGCTAGGCGTTTCGTGACAATCAGTATAGTAAGACACCGATGCCATGATCTTGTATTAAGGTAGCAAAATGAGCTCAAGAAAATGTTGAAAAGTAGTGAAGCTAAAGACTGGGGGACACCACAGAACAGTGAATAGGAGGAGAAAGCAAAATGGGTTGCTGAGGAAGAGAGAACCAAAGAAGACCTACCACCATGGAGGAAGGAATATAACTAATGGTAAAAAGACCACTGAACAAATCAAACATTACCCTAAACCAGTGGTTCTCAAACCCGTCCTGGCGAGTCAGATTTTTAGGATATCCCAACGAATACGCATTGAGAGAGATCTGTATATAATGGAGATGACAAGCATGTAAATCTGCCTTATGCATATAGGAATATTCAGAAAAACCCAACTGGCTGGTGATCTCTACTACTACTACTACTACTACTACTATTTAGCATTTCTATAGCGCTACAAGGCATACGCAGCACTGCACAAACATAGAAGAAAGACAGTCCCTGCTCAAAGAGCTTACAATCTAATACCCAGGACAAATTTGAGAACCAGTGCCCTAAATCAGTGTTTCCCAAGTCTGGTCCTGGAGTACCCTTGCCAGTCAGGTTTTCAGGATATCCACAATGAATATGCATGAAAGATTTGCATATAATGGAGGCAGTATATGCAAATCAAGTTCATGCATATTCATTGTGGATATCCTGAAAACCTGACTGGCAAGGGGGTACTCCAGGACTGGACTTGGGAAACACAACACTAAATGACATGGAAAACAACATGAAAATGAATTGTTCTGGCTGCTCTCCCTGTCTCTTCTTCAGAACTCCTGTAAGAGGTAACATATGGATTTATTCTTTTTTGTCTGTAATCAATATTTATTGCAATAATTATATCTGTAACACTCTCCAAGCTTCCTGTACCTGCAAACCACTTTGATTGTCCCACAGAAAAACATATCAAATCTATGACTCTTTACCTTTATACATCCCCATATTGTATAACAAACATTTTAATAACTTAAATCAACCAAACTTGGAATTTATTCTAAATTGCAACTCTCCATCAGTCTAGGTGAACAACTAGATTTGCCCTAAGGGTCTGATCTACTAAGCTTTTTCCCCATAGACATAGAATGGGACCAAAGCCATAGCGAATCAGGTCCCAATTATTTTATAGCATCTAACAGACTCTGACAAAGCTGGAAAGAGAAATGTTTACTTTCTGCCAAGGCAAGCTCCTACGCCTGCCAGCATATGTTTATGGTACAAGCCTAGAAACTGCAAACATTATTACTAAACACTGGGGTGACCATATTTTCTGGTCAGGAAACTAAGCTGTTGAGTTCTTGGAGGGAATGTGGAATCTGATTTAAAATATATTTATAAACTACCTTCATCATTTTCTCCTGCTCATCATTTAAATTTGAGGTAAAAAAAAAAAAAAAAAGACAGGGAATTCTGTAAGTGACAGACTTGGTTTATTAAAATGAGCATAACAGACCATGGCAGACTAACATTTCCATCCAAGAATTACCGTATTTTTCGGACTATAAGACGCACTTTTTTCCCCCAAAATTTGGGAGGAAAATGGGGGGTGCGTCTTATAGTCCGAAGGTAGCGAGTTTTGGATCGCCCTCCCCTACTTACGTGACGCAATGTTCCCTGGTGGTCTAGTGACGTCGGGGCAGGAAAGAGCCCCCTCTTTCCTGCCCAGCGCGCTGCTCTCCGTGCTCCTGACTGCTTCCTGACGGTCTCGGCGAGATTCAAAATCTCGGCGGCCATTTTGAATCTCGCCGAGACCGTCAGGAAGCAGTCAGGAGCACGGAGAGCAGCGCGCTGGGCAGGAAACAGGGGGCTCTTTCCTGCCCCGACGTCACTAGACCACCAGGGAACATCGTGTCACGTAAGTAGGGGAGGGCGATCCAAAACTCGGACAAGACGCACCGGAGCACCTAGGTTTTAGAGGAGGGAAAAAGGAAAATTTTTTTTTTCCTATTTCCCTCCTCTAAAACCTAGGTGCGTCTTATGGTCCGGTGCGTCTTATAGTCCGAAAAATACGGTATTTGGTTTTCATCTACCAAATTTTACATTAACATTAAATACTTGCCTTTCCAATTCAAGCTCATGACTCAGATCTATTCCGGAATGAGAGGGTAGAAAGAAAGGGATGAGGGGATGGCATGCAAAGTAAAAAAACCCAAAAACTAAACCCACAGAACTGCAGGGTTTGTGGAAGTAAGGAATAACATCTCTCTCTTGGCATCCAGGCCAGCTCCTCAGTATTTACGTAGACAAGCAGTAAAGAGAAAATCAGAAAACACACAACAACCTTAACCAACTCGCTAATCTAACACTAACCAGATGAGCAAACATATGCGGACCTCTCTCATTTCTGGACATCTTGCAGTAGTGCTATAGAAATGATTTGTAGTAGTAGTAGAACAAGAGATATGCAGGAAGCATCATGCAAGGTGACAGTCATTACTTGATCCACTACTTCGCACTGACTAAACATCTCAGAAACCTCGGGCAGGCCTCTGTAATAGTGGGATAAATGGAAAGAAAATGATCAGGTAAGACCTAAATTTCTCTTTCCATTATGTAGCTTCGCACTATTCCAGAACCTGTGGGATGTTCAAAAGCAATCCTTAGAATGGGTAGGACCTTGGCTGCTGCCCTGAGGACCAAACTGGCTCACGAGCGAGCCACAACGTCCACCTTGAGGTGCTTGGCAAAAGTATAAAGTGTCGACCACGTTGCTGCCTTGCAAATACCTGCCAGAGACAGTAACATAGTCTCCGCCTAGGATGTCGCTGTACACCTCATAGAATGAGCCAGCAAAGCCTGAGGAGCCCCCTTCCTTGCAATCAAACAAGCTGACACGATAGTCTCCTTCAGCCATCTTGCAATTTCCTACTTTACATAACAAAATTCTGTGTTACCTATTACTATGTAAGCCGCATTGAGCCTGCTTTTAGTGGGAAAGTGTGGGATACAAATATAATAAATAAATAAATTGTGGGCTTGGAAGCCAAAAGGCCAGGCCTCTGTTTACCAAAAAGCACAGTCTGTCCAAGTTGCAAAACTCATTTGTGACTTCAGATATCTAATGAAGACTCTATGCTCATTGAGAAACTTCAAGGAAGAATACTGAGCCTCTCTGGCCTCTCTGTGAAAGGCCAGAAGCTCCACAGTTTGGTTGAGATGAAGTGCTATGTGGGTACCATTTACGGAACAAAGGAAGGAACTGTGCACAGGAAGACCCCCAGCCTCCAAAAAGCAAACAAAAGGGATCCTGTCTGAAGCTCCGAAACCATACATGCTGAAGCAACAGACAAGAATGCTGTCTTTAGCACAAGATCTTTCAAGGAGGCTTTTGAAGAGCCCAAAGGCCTAATGTTCCACTCTAGACACAGTGTAGGAAAAGGAGGCTGCAGTGACCCGCTCGCTACAAGAGACATCTTCTGTAGTCGGCCCCTGAAACAGGCCAAAGCTGCAACCTGAACTTTTTAGAGAACCCAATGCCAGTCCTTTCTGAAGACCTGCCTGGAGAAATGCTAGGATGTTTGTGATCTGAGCAGAGAAGGGAGAAAGTCCGTGTTCAGACCAGCCCTCACATGTACCATGGATGTAGAATGTTTCTAAGCCTGAAGAAAGGCAGCAATGACCCAATCAGAATAACCTTTTTGTCTCACTTGAGCCTTTTCAATGTCCAAGCCATAAGATCATAGGGGCATGGATCCTCCAAGAGCACTGGACTTTGCTTCAGTAGGCCATGTACCTGTGGAAGATGGAGAGGACTCCCCCCATCCAGCAGTCAAATCAGGTCTGCATACCACGGCACCAGTGGCCAATCTAGGGCTACAAGAATTATTGACCCCAGTACATTGCGATCATGGGCCAAGGCGAGATGTGTCTCTGGTCAGGGCTGCAGTAGGGCATCGATTCCCATCGAGTCCAGTTCTTTCTAACAGCTAAGGAACTTGGGCACTTTGGCATTTGTTTTCATAGTCATCAAGGCCAGAAGCGGAGAACTGTACCTGTCCACTATCAGCAGAAAACCCTGACTGGATAGTTCCCATTCTCTCAGGTCCATGGAGTGACTGCTGAGAAAGTCCACCTCCACATTTCAAGGACCCAGTGATGTGAGCTACCGACAGGCAAAGAAGATTTTTCTCTGCCCAACTCATGAGGGAGGCCGCCATCACCATCAGATGGCTGTGGGTCCCGCCTCACTGCAACGCCCCAATGCTGGCCGGTGGGCTCCACAGCAGAAACACCTTTTAACTGGCTCCGCAGGAGTCACCATTCACCCTGTCACTAGCACAGCATAACATGTCCCAAGCAGAGAGTCACAATCCCTGCACCAAGTAGAACTTGCAGCCCTCCAAGCAGTTCCAAGTCAAACTTTAATTGGACTTACCACTGCTGTCTGCTCCCCCCCAAGCTCACATCCTCCACAAGTCTTACCACAAAACAGAAAGAAACTCTGTCCCATACTCTCCAGCAAACCTCTTTCCTTCTCCTTTCTGGGTGTTTTTGTTTGTTGGTTTGGTTGGTTGTTATAAAGGTAGTTGTGCTGGAAAAGAGGAGAGCTGAAGGGAGGGAAGATGCAAATTCACGGGGCACCACAGACAGGGATCTGAAAACCTCCAGATATGACTCTGCAGACTCAAGCCACCTGTAAAGCTCAACTGGGGACCAGCTGACCAACTGGACCAGAAGCAAATCAATTAGAACCAGAGGCTGAAAAACATGTCCTTCCACTTGCTGAAGATAAGAGAACTGAAAACAGTTGAGATATATCTCTCCAGCATTCAGTCCAGCTCCTCAGTATTTTCTATCTCCACCTGCTGGTTGATAGACAAAGCTATCCCACAGGTTCTGGAATAGTGGAAAGTATGGAATGGAAGATGAGGTTTCCTGTAGAGATTGACCAAATTTCGGTTTCAATTTTGGCATCGAAATTGGTCCACAATTCTAATTCAGCCAGGTTTTAGTTTCAGTCGACAATAGTGGTGCATTTTCAACTAAAACAAACTCCCTCCACTCTCCGACCAAAACCGCTGCCCACTCTCTGCCCCCCTTCGACCAAAAGCAACACTGCCTTCCCAACACCACTGGGCCCTCCTTGGGCCTACCTTAGGAGCTCGCTGGTCTAGTGTCTCAACTGGGGCAGAAGTGACCCCCAGTTGTTCCTGCCCCTGCCTTCTCCACTGTCAAAATGGCTGCCAAGACCTTCAGCAACAGCCATATTGAGATTGGAGCCAGCAAATGCAGAAGCGATTCATAATCAACATTATTATTGGTAAGCTGGCATTACATGATGTATTTGCATTTTTTGATTGGCTTTTTAAGAATGTATAGGCTCAGCATTTTTCATCAATTATACTAATATGGCAGAATGAAGAATGACCAGTTACCATGTCTGACCAAAATTTTCTTTTTTTTTCTGATGTGTTTTTTTTTATTTGATTTGAGCACTAATTTGATTGTTGCATTTATTGCAGGGATTTGACCATGGTCACATGCATGATTTGTGTAATATTATAGTGAAGTGCATTATGCGATCTTTTTACTAAGCTGTGGTAATACTGTGCCCCTTTTCAACTTTCTGAAAGCCATTGCCAGCACCTTGCAAAAATAAAATGTACTGCCAAGTAAGAAACGGTTCCCAACATATTATCATAATATAATTGAAATGTGTTAAATACCTGCTTGAATGAAAATCGATATAGAAATGCAAACAACACTAATTATAGCTTCTAACAGTAGTCCATAATTACACTACCTGGCTGTAGATTCAGAATCTAATTAAAAAAAAACCTGTAAAACCACAGAGTAAGAAAAAACATTTTGATAACAAGTAGGGGTCTCAGTACAATACAGAGATGTGAAAATGCTGAGCAGAACAAATTATAGGATTTGTCTACACAAAATCTCTCACACATAGGTTTGAAAATGGTTTCCCGCTGTTCAAGACTGAACCTTGGGTTGAGAAACAAGTTCTAGGCATGGGCTGTACAATGAGGATATGCTAACCTCTTAAAGGGTTTATCTCGCTTTCAAAAACTGTCCTCGAAGAGCCTCTGAGAAGTTATGAATTAAAAAAAAAATTACCACTGAAAATATTATACACAAACATTAAGTAAGCTTTCCCCTTCAGGAACACATTGTTCCTTCAATAGAAAGGCAATAATTCACACTTGGAAGGCAGCAGTGAATTTTAAAGTTTAGAAATCACAGAGGAAGTCTGAAATCATGGCTATGGCAGGGATCAAAGGTCTACCCCTAGTTGCTCAACAGTACCCTTCTCCTGTATCAACAGCTCCCGCTAAGTGCTTTTCATCTGGTAACTGGAACAGGCTTACCCGATTCTTGTGCTCCCTTTCTCAACATAAATCCCATTTTTGTGAATGTTTTTATAAAGTCTTTAACCCTAGCTCTTCCTCATCATAGCCTTATCGATTTTAACCATGCTTTCTACCAAAAAATAGCTTCCTATTTTGTGGTGTTTATGTGTTTTAGGGGCACACCATCTCTTATGTGCCTCTGTACAGCATTGTGGGGTCTCGCAGCGCTATAGAAATTATAAGTATTAACAGGCTTCATCTGACTTTGTTCAGTCTCATGTGAAGATGTTGTCCAGGGCTTCATCTGACTTTGTTCAGTCTCATGTGAAGATATTGTCCAGGGCTTCATCTGACTTTGTTCAGTCTCATGTAAAGATGTTGTCCTCTACTTGTGATCAGTCAATCACATCTCTGGCAAAACACCACAGTACTAGGAGTGGAAAAATATTATATTAAGGGCGGGGGCAGGGCAAAAATAAAACCAGTAGGGCCAGAGGCATTCTGATATACAAAAAGCATCTTCCAAGTGGTATATCTTTTGGAATAGTTGTTCACCAATATTGCTGTCCAAAATTGATACTCTGCAGAATGTCCCTTTTTGTTTGCATCGATTCAACCTTATTTCATTTTGTATGTGATTTACACTGCATTGTCAGATCAGGGATGAGCGTCTCAAAAGTCCTGTCAATCTTTCAACCACCAATCAATCACCCACGGAGAGACTCCTTATAGGGCCATACAACCCAAAGCTGGAAAAAAACAAAGAACAGAAGACCTACAACCACTACCATAGAAGTCAACTTTTCAAAATGACTGGGAGTGCTAAATCAGAACAAACTGTCCCTCGTTGGTCACTGTGAAAGAATTTGTTCAATATTGGGGGTGCTCAAGCTCCCGCCGAGCTGGTTTCTATGACCACTACTTTAGGAGCATAAAATAATGGGACTTCTGACAATCACCGAATATGAAACAAAAATTAACATAAAGCAGGCTTCTAGCAGAATTCCTTGTAATACACCAAGCTGCAAATTGTGCCAGTACATATCACAGGACCTCACAGTTATCCACATGGGGAAAACATGGTAGAAGCCATTATACAGAACAAAATTACCGAGTATATATATAGGCATGGATTAATAGGACAAAGCCAATATGGATTTAGCCAAGGGAACTCTTGCCTCACCAATCTGCTACATTTCTGTGAAGGGGTGAGCAACCATGTAGATAAAGGCGAGCTGGTTGCTATTGTGTATCTGGACTTCCAAAAGGCATTTGACCAAAGTACCTCATGAAAGATTCCTGAGGAAAATTAGAAAAAGTGATGGGATAGGAGGCAATATCCTATTCTGGATTAAGAACTGGTTAAAACGAGAGACTAGAGTTAAATGGTCAGTATTCTCAATGGAGAAGGGTAGATAGTGGGATTCCCCAGGGGTCTGTGTTGGGACTGTTTTTTTTTTTTAACATATTTATAAATGATCTAGAGATAGGAATAAACGATGTTGATTACACAGAGTTATTTAGAGTTGTTAAACCACAAGAATATTGTGAAAAATTGCAAGAGGACCTTACAAGACTGGTCATTCAAATGGCAGATGACAATTAATGTGAGAAAGTGCAAACTGATACATATAGGAAAGAGGAACCCAAACTACAGCTAAATGATACAAGGTTCCACATTAGGAGTCACCGCCCAGGAAAAGAAGCACTGCATCATAGTTGATGATACATTGAAACCCTCTACTCAGTTTGCACTGGCAACTAAGAAGCAAATAGAAAATTATGAATTATTAGGAAAGGAATGGAGAACAACACTGTGATTATTATAAAGCCTTTGTATCGCTGCGTAGTGCGACCATGCTTCAAATATTGTGTGCAATTCTGGTCACAGAAGGCAAAAGTAGAGACTAATAGACGATTCACCACTGGAGACGTGAGTCCAACAGTCTTTATTATATCAAAGATAACGACCCGACACAGGCCGTGTTTCGACGCTAAAAAATCATTTTGCTCTGAGTTTGTATCCAGCATATTCTGTTTGGTGCTACGTGATCAGTGAGCTGACAACACACATACAAGTAGGACTCTTCGCTTTGCATTCACTACTTGGTGTATTTATTGACCCCTGATGCAGACGCTTTTTAGCGTCGAAACACGGCCTGTGTCGGGTCGTTATCTTTGATATAATAAAGACTGTTGGACTCACGTCTCCAGTGGTGAATCGTCTATTAGTCTCTACTTTTGCCTTCTGTGATTCGTCATCGTAGAGAACTTTTCCTGTTCTATACTTTCAATTCTGGTCACAGCATCTCAAAAAAAGATATAGTGGAATTAGAAAACGGTACAAAGAAGGGTGACTAAAATGATAAAGGGGATGGAATGACTTTTTATTTATTTGTAGCATTTGTATCCCACATTTTCCCATCAATTTGCAGGCTCAATGTGGCTTACGTTTGCCATAGTGGCGATTGCCATTTCCGGTTAGCAGAGTTACAATGGTATTGCATTAAGGTGCATACAAACATGGTAAAGAAGAATACGTTATGTTATTGCCTATAGGTTCCTGAGTAATAGATTGGATTGTATCATAGGTTAGGTCATCAATTATAGAGAAATCATTTCCATCATAGGATTAAAGTGGCGGTGCTTGTTCGTTAATATCAGTGAGGTAGGTCAGTCAAGTGATAAAAGTTCGGTTTTGTCTAGTTCATGATCAGTTTCATTATTTAGTAATTAGGATGGTTGTTTGTGGTATGCTTTTTTGAACAGGTCAGTTTTCCCTATAAGGAAAGGCTAAAGAGGCTAGGGCTCTTCAGTTTTGAGAAGAGATGGCTGAGGAGAGACATGATAGACATTTATAAAATACAGAGTGGAGTAGAACGGGTAGACCGTGAATTGCTCATTTACTCTTGCCAAAAATACAAGGACTAGGGGACATGCAATGAAGGTACTAAGCGGTAAATTGAAAACAAATCACAGAAAATATTTCTCCTCAACATGTAATTAAAATTTGGAATTCATTGCCAGAGAATGTGGTAAAGGCAGTTAGCTTAGCAGGATTTAAAAGGGGTTTGGATAATTTCCTTAAAAAAAAAGTCCATAAGCCATTATTAAGATGGACTTGGGAAAATCCACTGCTTATTTCTAGGATAAGCAGCATAAAATCTGTTTTGTTTTTCTTTTGGGATCTTGCCAGGTATTTGTGACCTGGATAGGCCACTGTTGGAAACAGCATACTGGGCTTGATGGATCTTGGATTTGTCAAGCCCTGAAGTACAGCATGAGTGAGATCCCTCTACATATTGAATGTTAAGAACATAAGCACTGACAAAAAAAGCCCCACTGGGCCTTCAAGAAAGAGATAATAGCCGTCCTTTATTGTGAAGAAGACTGCAAGAACATAACCACTGCCATAATGGGGCAGACTGAAGGTCAAATCAAGCCCACAAATTGCCATGACACCTAGAAATTGCACACTGGCATCCAGGATTTAATGCCCCTCCAAATTTTGTGGTTTTTTTTTTAACACTAGCCGGCATCCATTATGCTTCTAGAGAAGTTAGGAATATCATCAGGATATACTTTTGCACGGAGATATGATGGATGCCTGGAATACCCTCCAGATGGAGGATTCAAAAACTGTTGTATAAACAAAGAGAATGTATCAAAACAAAAACCTTAAAAGATCTAATGGATGTTTATGTGTTATAATGGGCAGTTGCACAGAAGGCAACTCCAATAGTTGGAAAGTAAGGCCAGTGATGGGCAGACTTCTACGGTCTGTTTCCCAAAAATGGCCAAGGCAAATCAGGATGGGCTGCAGCAGGCTTCAACTGCAACTCCTGTGGTTGGGAAATAAGGCCAGTGCCAGGGAGACTTCTACAATCTGTGTCCTGAAAATGGCAAACATATTAAAATCAAGTATGTGGGGGGCGGTTGGTTTTTTTTTTTAATGTTTAGTTCTTTAGGCTTAACACAGCCAGAATAAAAAGTACAAACATCCAAAACACAAATGATTCAAACCTCCGTCCCTTTCCTCTCTACCAGCATTCTCCACCCCCAACCCTACCCATCCCTTCCTCCTTCCCCCACTCCTTTCCAATAATTTTCTAAATTGGACCATTCTTCAGCATCCTTGCAAAGTAGCGTCTAATATCTGACAGTTTCTCCATCCTTGGGAAAATGTCTATAAAGGGTCCTCTATAGAGGGTATATCTCATTCCCTCCAAATTGAAAGAGCTTTTCCCCAGATGCTTCGAACCTTCTCTGGAATCTATGTGGTGAAAAGGGAACTTTCTGGCACATATAGTGGAAGTGTGAGAAGGTGGTGGTGGAATTTTGGAAAGTGGGACGGGAGATGCATAAAGGAATAGGACAGCTCTTGAGGGTCAAATGATGTCTTTTAGGGCTGCTGCCACAAATTTACTAAGGGGGGGAGGGGGGGAAGGCGGATTAAATGGAGTATTATGGCAACAAGAAGTGCCATAGTGTGTGCCTGAAAACAAGTGGAAGTCCAGACGATACCAAAAGAATGCATATTTTATATTGCATTCATAGTAACATAGTAGATGACGGCAGCAAAAGACCTGCACGGTCCATCCAGTCTGCCCAAGAAGATAAATTCATATGTGCTACTTTTTTATTTGTACTGTCCTCTTCAGTGCACAGACCGTACAAGTCTGGCCAGCCCCATCCCCGCCTCCCAACCACCAACCCCGCCTCCCAACCACCAGTTCTGGCACAGACCGTATAAGTCTGCCCAGCACTAGTCCCGCCGCCCAACCACCAGCCCCGGCACAGACCGTATAAGTCTGCCCAGCACTATCCCCACCTCCCAACTACCAGTCCCGCCTCCCACCACCAGCTCTGGCACAGACCATATAAGTCTGTCCAGCACTATCCCTGCCTCCCACCACCGGCTCTGGCACAGACCCTATAAGTCTGCCCAGCACTATCCCCACCTCCCAACTACCAGTCCCGCCTCCCACCACCAGCTCTGGCACAGACCGTATAAGTCTGTCCAGCACTATCCCTGCCTCCCACCACCGGCTCTGGCACAGACCATATGTCTGCCCAGCACTATCCTCGCCGCCCAACCACCAGCCCCGGCACAGACCGTATAAGTCTGCCCAGCACTAGTCCCACCTCCCAACCACCAGCCCTAGCACAGACCATATAAGTCTGCCCAGCACTAGCCCCACCTCCCAACCACCAACCCCGCCTCCCAACCACCAGTTCTGGCACAGACCGTATAAGTCTGCCCAGCACTATCCCTGTCTCCCACCACCAGCTCTGGCACAGACCGTATAAGTCTGCCCAGCACTATCCCCGCCTCCCAACCACCAACCCCGCCTCCCAACCACCAGTTCTGGCACAGACCGTATAAGTCTGCCCAGCACTATCCCTGCCTCCCACCACCGGCTCTGGCACAGACCGTATAAGTCTGCCCAGCACTAGTCCCGCCTCCCAACCACCAGCACAGACCGTATATGTCTGCCCAGCACTAGCCCCGCCTCCCAACCACCAGCTCTGCCACCCATTCTAGGCTAAGCTCCTGAGGATCCCTTCCTTCTGCACATAAATTCATGAACATTAGCTGGTCAATACTCAAAGCGATTTAAGTGGGCAGGAGTGTCTCCTGCCTGTTTAAATTGTGGTCTGCAGGCTGGGTGTTGACATTCAGTGGCATTTAACTGGGCAGTGCCATTGAACATCAGCTCTGCCTAGCCCTTTCATATCATATGCCTTGAGTGCAGGTGCTGTGCATCTAGGTGGAAGAGGGGAAGACATCATAAGATTGAAACTAGCAAATAAAATGTTAGCCAAATTGTTGTATTGTTGGTTTAATCATGTATTATTATTATTTATTGCATTTGTATCCCACATTTCCCTACCTATTTGCAGGCTCAATGTGGCTTACAGAGACCTGTTATGGCATTGCCATTCCAGGGTAACAGATACAATTGGTGTTACAAATAAGAACAAGGGTGAGAAAACAAAGAATTAAGCAGACAGTTATGGAAAGATGATTTCAGAGTAAGGGTGAAGTGGTGCAGTGTTATAATTAAGCTATGGATTCTCGTTGTAGGCCTTGTTGAAGAGAGAGGTTTTCAGAGATTTGCGCAAGTTAGTTATTTCGTTAATTGATAAAGAATGTGAATATATTTGTTCAAGAAAAGTGGTATATCAAACAGAACCATAATCATACTGCAGCCGTAATAAAACACACTCTCTGGACTACTGGCATGGTGTTGTAGTACCGTGTTCTAAGATTGTATGATATATGACCGACTATATGAGGATGGCATAGTGGTGAATTTCCAGCTGCTCTATTTGTGATGCCACTGTTTTCACATGAAAAAGTGTCATCTGCACAGAGTGGAAGATGCAGCTCTGGCTGCTTTGTTGGACAGGACCAGAGGTGGTTCTGATATACAAAGGGCTCTAGGAAAACAAACAGCACCTTCCAGGTGGTAATTATTTTTGGAACCGTGGCTCAGTGACATTGCTCTCAGAAAACTGATACTCTGCAGGAATATCTCTGATCTGATTTGCTCCTGAGTGGGTTAATCTGCAAAGAGGGAATGGAACATCTCTTTACACTGGTGCGATATAAAAACTTCCCTCACAAGCGCAAGAATAGAGAGCGATGAAGACTTTCACAATATTGCTATGAAAGGGGAAGTGTTATTGTTGATTTCATTATGTATTGAAAATGAACATGAATATGCTACAGCTAAAAGTGTTTCAAATTTATTTGAACTTGTAACTGCACATAGCCGGTACATATATGTCTATTCCTGTATGTATTATAGAAAAGAATCTATATTGGCAGACCCTTTTCTAAAGATACTAGTGGAAACCGACATCTCAGTTCTGACTTATACATTCTTTCTAAGATTACAACTTGGGGGTGATGGTGGGCAGTTCACTGTCTTTTAGCCATTATATTACACAAACTGTGAAGAGTTGCTTTTTCAAAATTGAGAAAGCTGTACTGTCCGCCGCCTATTTACAGACTTGGCCCTCAGGGTACTTGTGCATGCCCTGAAACTCTCTACATTAGACTACTGTAAGGCTCTCCTATGCAGCATTTGCATTTGGTGCAAAACGTGGCTGTGTATCTACTGTGTATCTGAGCATATATCACTCCTTTCCTATGGGTTGAGCACTGGCTTCCAGTTTCCTACAGAGTGAATAAAAGTTGTTGCTACTGGTATTTAAGGCTCTCCCTCTCATGGAACTCCAATTTCTTTGACCAGTTTGCCCTACACTCCAACACGGATGCCTCACTCGTCTGAAAGTTGGCTGCTTCAGATACCCCCACTGTCACTCTTTCTTCCACTATTAGAAAGAAGTTGTTAGTGTTCAGGGACCCACTTTATGAACTTCCTCCCCTTGGATTTGCATTTGATACAATCTCTTGATGAATTTAAGGTTAAACTTAAAACCTAATCTATATCGTCAAGCATTTGGAACCTAGGTGTTGGGTTGCTGCCTGATTTTTGGGTGGGGGGAATGGTCTGATGTGTGACAGCGCCGATTTCTAATCTTCTCTTTCCTCTTTATTATTCTAATTTCTTGCCTTTAGTATCTGAAATTGTAAATCGCTCTGAATTACCTACTTATGTTATGAATTCTAAAAAAATAGGGATGAGATTCTTTTAGCACTGACACATTTGTTTCATAAAGCTTTTAGTGAGTACTTTGCAGATTAGGTGTTGAGAGTTGCCTGTAAAAAGTCAAGGACAGGTCATTTAAGCATAATTTAAACTTTCTATTTTATTTTCTTTTTGAGAGAGAGAGTGCGCACTCTTACTAAGCTGCGCTGGCAATTCCTGGCACGGCAAATGAGAGGAAGCTATGGATGCGTGCATACATGGGTCTGCACTAGTGACAACTATATTTGGCTCACAAAAAAATTACATCAGCGCTTGTTAACAAATCTGACATTTAGGTATCATAGTTGATTCAGCGCTTAACATGAAAATCAGTTTTTCATACACTCCAATTACTCTGTTACTACTTGAATAAAACTGACATCTGCACTTGAATTATAGAGGTCATTTTGTATATTATGGGAATATTTAATATTGTGGCTTACCTCAGGTTAGCCTGTGGCTATTACAAATGAGACACATTCCATTGCAAACATAATAATGGTGTGTATGCTCTACAGGAAAAGCATTAGCTCCCAGTTATATTCTGGTATCATTTTAAGTTAGTGACGTTAGCTTTTAAAGCACTGCAATGGTTTTGCCCCTAGTTCCTCCTGTGCAGAGTTATGCAAACACTCTCCACAGCAATTATTACAGACCTGTCTGCTGAATGAAGATTAAGGAGTGCAGAGACTAAAACATCTTTATATGTGGTGCCCAGAAATTGGAAATCACATGTCCAGGAGATGAGGATGATGAAAGATTGCTATGTTTAGAAAGGATCTGAAAACCCAGCTATTTCTACAAGCTTTTGTTGCTTAGGATTGACAAGTGGAAAGCAGGACTGTAAGCCAAATACTGGAAGGGCAGGTTACTGGGAAATGTTATGGTTCATTGCCTATTGCTGAAACGTTTTGCTCAGTATACATATTATGGTATATGCATTATTCATTTCTTCATTTGTAAGTAATTTGTGGTCTTATTAAGCATTAAAAAGAGACATTATGGAGGCAATTCTCTACAGAACCCGAATTATAGCTACGTCATGCAAGGTTCCACGTTAGGAGTTACGGACCAAGAAAGGGATCTGGGTGTCGTCGTCGATAACACACTGAAACCTTCTGCTCAGTGTGCTGCTGCGGCTAGGAAAGCGAATAGAATGTTGGGTATTATTAGGAAAGGTATGGAAAACAGGTGTGAGGATGTTATAATGCCGTTGTATCGCTCCATGGTGCGACCGCACCTTGAGTATTGTGTTCAATTCTGGTTGGCGCATCTCAAGAAAGATATAGTAGAATTGGAAAAGGTGCAGCGAAGGGCGACTAAAATGATAGCGGGGATGGGACGACTTCCCTATGAAGAAAGACTAAGGAGGCTAGGGCTATTCAGCTTGGAGAAGAGACGGCTGAGGGGAGACATGATAGAGGTATATAAAATAATGAGTGGAGTGGAACAGGTGGATGTGAAGCGTCTGTTCACGCTTTCCAAAAATACTAGGACTAGGGGGCATGCGATTAAACTACAGTGTAGTAAATTTAAAACAAATCGGAGAAAATTTTTCTTCACCCAACGTGTAATTAAACTCTGGAATTCATTGCCGGAAAATGTGGTGAAGGCGGTTAGCTTAGCAGAGTTTAAAAAGGGGTTGGACGGTTTCCTAAAGGACAAGTCCATAAACCGCTACTACACGGACTTGGAAAAATCCAAAATCCCAGGAATAACATGTATAGAATGTTTGTACATTTGGGAAGCTTGCCAGGTGCCCTTGGCCTGGATTGGCCGCTGTTGTGGACAAGATGCTGGGCTCGATGGCATTACTTATGTACTTATGTAAAATTAAATACCTCAAGTGTGTGCGCTAAATGCAAAATTTGTACTGGTAACTATACGCATAATTGCCATTACAGAACATATTTATGCATGTAACATTAGGTGTTCAGAATGTAGCTAGCTCTGTGGCAGGTATAAATGCTCACACCTAAATTTAGCAATTTTGCATGTACCGGACAGTATTCTAAAACCTCAGCACACAAGTGTTTGGCATGTCCCTTCCTCGCCCATGTCCCTTTTGCAGTTTCATGCTGTAGAATTTAAATGCCTCAAATATATAACTGCTACTGTCCTATAACCTGTGAGCACAATGTGTGCCTGGGGCATAAATTTACCCAGGAGATATAAGGAAAATGGGGATGAGATTTTATATGCTGCCTTTCTGTGGTTGCAATCAAAGCAGTTTACATATTATATACAGGTACTTATTTTTCACCTGAAGCAATGGAGGGTTAAGTGACTTGGCCAGAGTCACAAGGTGCTGCAGTGGGAATCGAACCCGGTTCCCAGATTGTCAGGCCACTGCATTACTACTAGGCTAAGGAGGATTACAACTGCATGAGTGGAAAAAAAAAAGGATTTTAGGAGGACTTGGTCAGTTTTTCAAAGAATACACAGATTTCCACTTAGAAAATTATTGCAAGGAAGCTCTGCACATATTTATATAGTGGGGGAAATAAGTATTTGATCCCTTGCTGATTTTGTAAGTTTGCCCACTGACAAAGACATGAGCAGCCCATAATTGAAGGGTAGGTTATTGGTAACAGTGAGAGATAGCACATCACAAATTAAATCCGGAAAATCACATTGTGGAAAGTATATGAATTTATTTGCATTCTGCAGAGGGAAATAAGTATTTGATCCCCCACCAACCAGTAAGAGATCTGGCCCCTACAGACCAGGTAGATGCTCCAAATCAACTCGTTACCTGCATGACAGACAGCTGTCGGCAATGGTCACCTGTATGAAAGACACCTGTCCACAGACTCAGTGAATCAGTCAGACTCTAACCTCTACAAAATGGCCAAGAGCAAGGAGCTGTCTAAGGATGTCAGGGACAAGATCATACACCTGCACAAGGCTGGAATGGGCTACAAAACCATCAGTAAGACGCTGGGCGAGAAGGAGACAACTGTTGGTGCCATAGTAAGAAAATGGAAGAAGTACAAAATGACTGTCAATCGACAAAGATCTGGGGCTCCACGCAAAATCTCACCTCGTGGGGTATCCTTGATCATGAGGAAGGTTAGAAATCAGCCTACAACTACAAGGGGGGAACTTGTCAATGATCTCAAGGCAGCTGGGACCACTGTCACCACGAAAACCATTGGTAACACATTACGACATAACGGATTGCAATCCTGCAGTGCCCGCAAGGTCCCCCTGCTCCGGAAGGCACATGTGACGGCCCGTCTGAAGTTTGCCAGTGAACACCTGGATGATGCCGAGAGTGATTGGGAGAAGGTGCTGTGGTCAGATGAGACAAAAATTGAGCTCTTTGGCATGAACTCAACTCGCCGTGTTTGGAGGAAGAGAAATGCTGCCTATGACCCAAAGAACACCGTCCCCACTGTCAAGCATGGAGGTGGAAATGTTATGTTTTGGGGGTGTTTCTCTGCTAAGGGCACAGGACTACTTCACCGCATCAATGGGAGAATGGATGGGGCCATGTACCGTACAATTCTGAGTGACAACCTCCTTCCCTCCGCCAGGGCCTTAAAAATGGGTCGTGGCTGGGTCTTCCAGCACGACAATGACCCAAAACATACAGCCAAGGCAACAAAGGAGTGGCTCAGGAAGAAGCACATTAGGGTCATGGAGTGGCCTAGCCAGTCACCAGACCTTAATCCCATTGAAAACTTATGGAGGGAGCTGAAGCTGCGAGTTGCCAAGCGACAGCCCAGAACTCTTAATGAATTAGAGATGATCTGCAAAGAGGAGTGGACCAAAATTCCTCCTGACATGTGTGCAAACCTCATCATCAACTACAGAAGACGTCTGACCGCTGTGCTTGCCAACAAGGGTTTTGCCACCAAGTATTAGGTCTTGTTTGCCAGAGGGATTAAATACTTATTTCCCTCTGCAGAATGCAAATAAATTCATATACTTTCCACAATGTGATTTTCCGGATTTAATTTGTGATGTGCTATCTCTCACTGTTACCAATAACCTACCCTTCAATTATGGGCTGCTCATGTCTTTGTCAGTGGGCAAACTTACAAAATCAGCAAGGGATCAAATACTTATTTCCCCCACTGTACCTGCTCTTTGATATGCAAAATTTTTCAAGGTTAATTCATGTACATACGTTTGAATTTTCAAAACTATGGACAAATATGCAAATCCTCCCCAACATGACACCAGGAATGCCTCCACTTAGGCAGAGCAGTCTTACATGTGTACAAACTCTACGCATGTAAATTTGAATAAGTCTTTATATACATAAAATGTTTTATGTGCTAAAGCAGGCATCTATAAAATTGCCCAAGGGAAGAGGTTGGGTGAAGTTGAGGCAGAAGTGTAAGACACTTTTACATGTAGATCATACGTGTATATGCCTGCAACTAAGATGGACCATTAGCACCTGTACATATCTGTGCCTATTATCTGATGGGAAATTTTTATAAGAGACACGTAAGCTCCAGCTCTTAATTTGTAGATAGGGCTGTACTGAATATTTGTATTCAGCCAAATAGTTATTTAAATTCAGATATAAATAATTCAGGGCACTACTGTGCTAAATCCTACTGAAATAAACACTTGATCTCTGATTTCACATTGCTTTTTATTTATTTACTTATTGCCATACTGGGACAGACCAAAGGTCCATCAAGCCCAGCATCCTGTTTCCAACAGTGGCCAATCCAGGTCACAAATACCTGGCAAGATCCCAAAACAGTACAATACATTTTATGCTGCTTATCCTAGAAATAAGCAGTGGATTTTCTGTAAGTCCATTTAATAATGGCTTATGGACTTTTCTTTTAGGAAGCTAGCCAAACCTTTTTTAAACCCCGCTAAACTAACTGCTTTTACTACAGTCTCTGACAAACAATTCCAGAGTTTAATTACATGTTCAGTGAAGAAATATTTTCTCTGATTCATTTTAAATGTACTACTTTGAAGCTTTGTTGTGTGCCCCCAAGTCCTAGTATTTTTGGAAAGAGTAAACAAGTGATTCACATCTACCTGTTCCACTTCACTCATTATTTTATAGACCTCCATCATATCTCCCCACAGCCGTTTTTTCTCCAAGTTGAACAGCCCTACCCGCTTTAGCCTTTCCTCATAGGGAAGTCACCCATCCCCTTTATCATTTTCGTCACCCTTCTCTGTACCTTTTCTAATTCCAATATATCTTTTTTGAGATGTGGTGACCAGAATTACACACAATATTCGAGGTGCGGTTGCACCATACAGTGATACAAAAGCATCATAATGTTTATAATGTCCTCATTTTTGTTTTCCATTCCTTTCCTAATAATACCCAACATTCTGTTTATTTAGATTTTGCTCACACCTTTTTCAGTAGTAGCTCAAGGTGAGTTACATTCAGGTACACTTGGTATTTCTCTGTCCCTGGAGGGCTCACAATCTAAATTTGTACCTGAGGCAATGGACAGTTAAGTGACTTGCCCAAGATCACAAGGAACAGCAGTGGAATGTGAATTTTTTTGTTTGTTTTGTTACATTTGTACCCCGCGCTTTCCCACTCATGGCAGGCTCAATGCGGTAGGCAGTGGAGGGTTAAGTGACTTGCCCAGAGTCACAAGGAGCTGCCTGTGCCTGAAGTGGGAGCCCTTGCAGATCACCAATGTAGCCGCGCAGGCTTCTGCTTCTGTGAGTCTGACGTCCTGCACATATGTGCAGGACGTCAGACTCACAGAAACAGAAGCCTGCGCAGCCTTCTACATGGAATGTTGCTAGTGGAATAGCAACATTCCATGTAGAATCACCAATAGTAGCATCATTCCATGTAGAATCTCCAATAGTATCTATTTTAATTTTGTTACATTTGTACCCTGCGCTTTCCCACTCATGGCAGGCTCAATGCGGTAGGCAGTGGAGGGTTAAGTGACTTGCCCAGAGTCACAAGGAGCTGCCTGTGCCGGGAATCAAACTCAGTTCCTCAGTTCCCCTGGACCAAAGTCTACCACCCTAACCACTAGGCCACTCCTCCACCTCTGGATGTCATTTGTCATGGTAAAGCTCAATGCTCATTATTAGTATTTGGTACTCATATTCAGCCAAATAATATTTTTCATTATTTGTATTTGATCGAATAGTAAAATATGCTATTTGATGCAGCTCCATTTGTAGACAAAAAAAGTGAAACAGTGAAGCCAGAGCAGCAGATGAGAGGCTGGATTAGGGAGTACAGCCACCGTTGCCTGCTCTGCTCCAGGCTCTTTCGCTCCCTTTGAGGCTGCCTGGCAGGGAGGGGCTGGAGCAGAACTTCCCCTGCTGCTCTGGAGTCTGAAAAGAATGAACTGGATTCCAGGCCACTCCCTAGGAAACCAAGCCCTGTGTAGGCCAATAAAACAGGCCCAACATATGGGCCTTCCTATAAATCTTACCCTCTCGATGATGTAATGTCATTTGTAATGAGAACTATGGTTTTATACTGTCCACTGCATCAGCTGTTAATCAAGAATATGTGGTTTATCATAATGAATAAATAATAATAATAATATATTCAATCACCTGTAGCTATTTAGATTTATATTGGCTAGAAGATGATCTTAGAAGTGATGGTATTCCTTTAAGTGAGAAATGCTAATTGTGCTCGGACTACATTACATTCAAAGTTGCTTTATACTGTATTGGTTCTAAGTGCTTCGCAATCTCAGCAAATTACTGTTCTAAAGATAGAGTTTGAAGGCAGGAAGAACATTTCTCTCTCATAGGATTGTGCTACTTCTTCACTGCACTATAATGAATGTACAATGATTTTATAATAAATTACAATTTTGCTTGTCTTATACCCAAGATGGTATTCAATAGTGTATTTGTTGGAGTGCATTTGGTTCATTTAACGCATGTCAAAAACATTTATGAAAATGAACGGATAAACAACAAAAACATTTTTTTTAATCTGCGGGCTAGGAAAAACCAAGTGAAAACGTGGCTGAATATCAGCTGGGACCCCCCTCCCAAAGTATTGGGCCCTTTCCACTCCCACAACAAGGTTGTACAACCCCCACACACACTCCAGTACATCCCCCTAGACCTACCTTAATATTCCCACTGGTCTAGGGCAGTGGTTTTCAACACAGTCCTCAGGGACCACATGGCCAGTCGAGTTTTCAGGATACCCACAATGAATACGCATGAGAGATTTTTGCATGCAATGGAAAACGTACATGCTACTACATATCATGTATAATCATTTTGGATATCCTAAAAATCCAACTGGTCAGGTGGTCCCTGAGGACTGGGTTGAAAACCACTGGTGTAGAGAGTAGTCCAGGCAGAAGCAAAATTGATTAGCTCATACCACTGCCTGCTCCTGGTGAAAAATGCCTCTAGCACGGTGGTTCCCAGTATGCACTGCCTCCACTGTATGCAAATCTCTCTCATAAATATTCACTGTGGATATCCTGAAAACCTGACTTGCTGGGGTGCCTCCAGGACCAGCCTTTGGAACCACTGCTCTAGCAGTAATCTCATGAGAGAGCTGGGAGGGGAGAAGACAGGAATCTACAGGCCACTACCCAGAAGTTATGTAGGTACAGGCCCCTATTCAGTGCCGGTAACTGCATAGCAAAGTGACCGAAGTTAGGACTGCCTTTTGTGTGATCCTATCTGGTCACAGCTATGCGGGCTTTGGTACTGGATATCACCGGCACCCATATAACTCCCGGTTCCTCCCTGAATCCATCTGCAGAACAACCCTCCACTGCCACTTTTGATATGGCCAATTAGTACCAATAGCACTACCCATTTAAGTACCCCTCAATACTGGTAGCTGGCCTGTTCAGCATGGTTTAACCGGGCAAGAGCCTCTCTTGCCTGGTTAAACCCTTTTGAGTATCAGGCCCTTAGAATCTTCTGCTGCTAAGTGCTGTTCATTATGAATTGGACATAAAGAAGAAGAAACAGCCTCCGCAGACACAACAGTGAATAAAGAAAGCAGACGGGCAAAGGATGAACAATTTTCTTAAAAGATGGTGCTGCCCATCTTTGTATAACTCAGAACATTCTCCTGTAGTTTAATACCATGAACTGCTAATGTTCCAAATTGCCTGGAGCTCCAGAAGATTGATGTGAAAATCTGTCTCCATGGCTGACCATGGGCCTTGAGTGTGAAGTGTGTCTAAATGAGCTCCCCATCCCAGGTTGGATGCATCCATTGTTAGCATCTTCTGAGGTAGAGGTATTTGGAATGGTAGTCCCAGGGTCAAATTGGACCGAATTGTCCACCAGAGGAGAGACTGAGTCAGCTCTGGGGGCAATTCAGATGACATCCGCAAGCTTCCCTGTGGCCTGAGACCACTGAAAAGCTAGGGTCCACTGGGCAGATCTCAGACGGAGATGTGCCATGTGAATGACATGTACAGTGGAGGCCATATGGCCTAACATCAACATATGCTGAGCCATGGCCTGCAGGCTGCTGCGAGTGCAACGGCAATGGCAACAAAAGTGCCTTCCTCTGCCGAAGGGAGAAAGGCTTAAGCTTGAACCAAATCTAGCAGGTTCCTATGAACTCCAATTGCTGAACAGGTAGTAGATGGGACTTGAGGTAGTTGATGATGAACCCTAGTAGCTCCAACACCCAAATAGTTACCCACATGGACTCCTGAGCACCCTCCTTTGACATACTCTTAGCCAACCAAACCAATCGTCCAGGTAGGGAAACACAAACTCCCAATCTATACTTGATTAACACCCAGGGCGCTGACACAAGGCTAAATGGCAGAACTCGGTACTGGAAGTGGTGTTTCCCCACATGGAATCTGAGATACATCCTGATACTTCCAGTCACAGGATAGAAATATAGGCATTCTTTAAGTCCAGAGAAAACATAGCCAGTCCTGTTCCTGAATCATAGGGAAAAAGGGAGCCCAGGGAAACCATCCTGAACTTTTCTTTGACCAGGTATTTGTTCAGGGTCCTTAGGTCTAGGATGGGACACATCCCTCCTGTCTTCTCTGGAACAAGAAAATACCTGGAATAAAATCCCTTCCCCTGGTGGAACTTCTTCATAATACTTGAGAAGAGCAGAAGGTTCCTCTACAAGTACCTCCCTGTGTGGACAGCTGAGGTAAGACATTCTCAATGGACAATTTGGTGGTTTCTTTCCCCAATGCAGAGCGTAATTGAGATGGACTATTTGAAGAACTGTCGGTCAGAGGGTACAAGGGACCACCTTTCTTGGAAAAACCTCAGCCTTCCCCCTACCAGAAGGTCATCAAGGATAGTCACTTTGATGGTGGCTATGCTCTCCTGAAGCCAGTCAAAAGCTTGTCCCTTGCTTCAACTGGGGAGCCAGTTGGGCCTTTTGCACATGCTGTTGATGAGAACGAGCACAATGGTTGAGCAGGGCGAGAAGGAATGTGCCTACGCCTTTGAGAGTAGTAGGCAACTCGCTTCGACTTGCCAGAAAATCTCCTGAAGGAGGATGGCACAAGAGGTGGCCAGTATAGGGTATTGATGGTATCAAGTGTTTTTCTCGATACAATAAGTGACCTCTTCCACCTTCTCCCTGAAAAGGTTGTCTCTAAGGCAAGTAGCATCCACCAACCTCTGCTGAACTGCGGGGTCCAAGTTAGAGACATGCAGCCATGAGAGTCTGCACATCACTATATTCTGGCAGAGATCCTGGACACACACTGTCACAATGTCAAAAGCGACCCTGGCCCGAAATTTACAACATGCCTTCTGCTTTTGGCCAACTTGGCTTGGCTACTCTGGGGGAAGAATGTCCACCAAGTTAGACAGACTGTGCACCAAGAACCACAAGTAAAGGCACGTGTAGAGCTAGTATGATTGTATACAGGAAATAAGTGTTGAGGCCCGGCACATCTTGAGGGAGCCGAGCCAAAATCCCCGCAACTCCTGGCTCACTTGAGAATAGATTCAACCACCAAAGAATTATGAAGCAAATGCAGCCTATCAAATCCCAGTGTGCTTTGAATCTGATACAATCACATGAACATGTAGGATCCTGTGTAGAGGGGCAGTCACAGCTTCTCTAGGTGGACAGTCATAGTGCTGAACCTAGAACCTTCCAGCCCTCAGCTCATCCTTCGCTTCCAACTTAATAGGGAGGGCAGCCACCATCTCCTTAACAAAAACAGGGAAGGAGAAGGCCTCTGAGGTGGAGACCTATGCCTCTTCTCAGGAGGGGAGAAGTTTGATGGAGTTTCGTAAGACTCCTCCTCCTCAGAGAAGTACCATGGATCATCAGACTCACATGAAAAGTCCGAATCAGAGTCAGCAAAACACTCCACATGGGAGGGCCGAGTCCATGCATGCCTTGGACGTGAGGAATCATGTCCATGCCTGGTATGGCACTGAGATGCAGATTCACCTCTAGACTCTGGCAAAGCATCCTCCACAGAGGCTCTCCCCTAATTCTACAGCAGTGGTGTACAACTCCAGTGTCTGAAACCAACAGATAGGTCAGGCTGCAACCAAATTAAATTATATACAAGTGAACCAGGTTGTTAAAACAAATACATGCAGATATAACTCATAAAATTCTCTTTGTGGATATCCTGAAAATCAGACAGAACTGGGGCCCTTGAGGATGAGGGTTGTGGAGCCCTGCTCTGCAGTGCTGTGTTCCTTGACTATGCACAAATTTAGAATACAAGCAGATAACCTGTAGTGCTTTCTTTTGTGCAATCACCCTAGCTAGGACATCAAATATACATTAAGTTACATATTTGTCTTTTGCTGTTAGCAGCAACTAGTTTAGCATATAATGCACAGACTAAATATTTTTTCTTAATACATCATGCCCCTAGAAAGGTCTCAGTTGCCAGGTCTGTTCATATTTTTCCAAAACAAGTTCACAAATCGGCCAGCTTCTGAAGTAAAGGAACACCACATTCTTAGATGAGCAGCTGTGGAGCTTGACTTCTAAAAAATTAATTGACTCTTTGTATGTGTGCTATCCGAACCACATATCCACTTACATTTCTTTCACAAGTTCCAATCAGAAAGTACATGTTGCACTAAAACTTAAATAAGATTTATAAGAAAGCAAAATAGTTTTAACAGAATGGTGAATTCTACCTGCGTTTATCCCACATTTAAGCCTGGATTCAGATACATTCAGAAGTCCTATCATTTATGGTAGTTAAATAGCTGCTTCCATTCTAGGAAACAAAAGACTTGCTAATGTGCACATAAGACTCGCTTCTTCAACAGGGAACATGAGAGACAGTATCCGAGAATACTGGAGTGTTTCCACTCTGCGATGCATAAATCGACGTTTAAAAATGTACTTACGGATGGTGCCTCTAACTGCCTGTTGTGCTTGAAAAGCAAGAAATCAGTTTTAATCGAACAATAAGGCAAAGATCCACTCAGCCGCATGCCAACTTTATTATAATCTCGGTTTCTGGCTTACAGTATTTGCTTCAACTATACACCGAGGAACTTGGAGGCTCTGGTGGGAGTTTCACAGTGCTTTCCTAGCCAGTCCCTGTTGGTTGTAATCCAATGCTCTGCCTGATGTCATACAGTTACTCACTCATCGCCTCCCACCCTCTAGACTAAACCAGAGATCCATTTCCTTTTCGGGTGGACTTTGTTTAAATTTTGCATTGTAACCTCATCCCCTGGTAGTGACCTGCACTATACCAAACATCCTTCCTTTAGGATTTTTTGACAATGATTGGTTTCCTACACCAGGGGTTTCCTACCCACCAGTCTGTTACTCAAGCCAGGGCTCGTATTAGGGAATGGTGGAGTGCATACAGGACAACTGCCCTGGGCCCTCAAGCCATGCTTTTTTTTTTTTTTTTAACTGAAGGCACAGCCAGTGCCTGTGAGCTTTGGGACACCCTCCCAAATTTCTGCCCTGTGCCCCAGCATGAACAACGCTGACCTTAGCTTAAGGAAGAGACAGTTTAACATGTTCTCCGTCACTTGCTGTAGAATCACAGCACTTCACCTGTGAAGGAGCAAAGTAAGAGGGATTCCACACAAACAAAAGTTAGAATGGAGGAGCTGGTGCAGTGGGCTGAGAACCTGGGGAACCGGGTTAGATAACCACTGCAGCTCCTTGTGACCCTGGGGAAGTCACTTAACCCTCTGTTGCTCCAGGTAGAAAAAAAAAATACCCTACCCCCTTTTTACAAAGCCACACAGCAATGCCAACACAGCCCATTCACTTTGAATGGGCTGTGTTGGCATTACTTCACCGACAGCCGCTACAGCGGCTTTGTAAAAAGGGGGGGGGGGGGGTTACATTGTAAACCCACTAGGGACAGAGAAAGTACCTGCATATAAAACTGCTTTGGCTGTACAACAAAAGGGTGATATATCAAATCCACGACACTTTAAAATTATGTTGGGGCCAACCAGGGCCACATAACAATGCAAAATAAATGTTATTTGAATGTCTTAACAGGTGCTCATTAGGTGTTTCATCGACATTATGATGACTTCATATTATATTTACTGTAAAATACTATAATAGACAGCATGGAAGAAAATTCAAGTATCATTTGTATTGTACAGACATTTTTCATATTTCTGTTGTATGATTGTTTTACAGTGCTGTTAAATGTGTATATTTCTGACACAGTTTCACATTGGTCCTATTACCAGGTTTCAATTTGGCATTTCCAAGTTTACCTTATTGACTGAATTTATTCTTATATTTGGGCACTTTACTATTGTTATGCTGTTAACAAAATTGTAACTTTTATGTTAAACTGCTGTACACCACCTTGAGTGAATTCCTTCATAAAGTGGGGGGGGGGGGGGGGGTGTCAAAAAAATCCTAATAAACGGCACAGAAAAGGAAACTGGGTATGTCCTTATTTTCATGTCTCTCTCAGATTTAGTATATAAATATTGGGAAATGAATGTGTAGGGGTGGAGAGAAAGAGAAGGTGGAAGTCTACTTTGCAAATCAAGAAAGTCTTAGAACTGAAGCTCCATTTTCTTCTTTGCCATTAATCCTCTTTGCACCACCTTTGGCTGTTCATTTAACAGATGTGGTATGTATATAGACAACAAAATTCAATAAAGATCAGCTCTTGGAACAATCCTTTCACAACCGTAAGCATCAGGGGCTCGTTTTTACCCACAAACTTTAGGAGAATTAATACCCTCCCCATGAAAAAAAATGTTGATTTTAAATGAATGTGCTTTATGATTATTCGTCTTAAGCCCCTCCCCCCAAAATACTTTTCCTTCCAATCTACTTCCCCTGCTCTCTTATATAGCATTCTCCACACCCGCTCCTCTGTGTCACTCTTCACACCCGCCATTTTACTTATGGGGGCCACCATGACTTCTTTAAACATTGGTCCAAAGCCGAATAGAACGCAGTTGGGGGTGGGGGCAGAGGATGTACAGGTAGAAGAGGCCCAACATTGGAATCATGGGAGTGCTTCTTCTACTGGGTTTGGAAAGGATTGGGAGAGAAGATCAGAGCAGGGTTTGTATCTACTGTAACCAGGGACTAGCTGAAGTCACTTCACCAATGTAGCAACTGCACACTATCCAGCCTCTTCACGTCTTCCCGGATGAGCTATGGAAAAAGATTGAGAGGTAAGATCCAAATGAGGCTTCTTGTGGAATGGGCAGTAAATAGAACAGACCATTCCCTTCCCACCTCTAGCTCCACAGGACTCAGAAGCCATGCATACATTTGATTTATGCACCTCTGCCTCCAGGGGGCCTGTTTACTAAAGTGTAGTAATGTATTGTACTTACCACACTTTAACTGCAAAAATTAATGCAAAGTGCAAAGGCTGTGTGCTAACTGTTGGGGGCACACCCAGCATAACCCCTGAAGTTACTGCACAGAGAAGTTCTTCAGTGCATATTAAGCTTTTTCACAATTAGCGAGGAAGAACTAACACCGTCTCTTCAGGAAAGCATTAAATGCACCTACAAGAACTGCACTTGTAAGTGATAATATGTGGTAAGTGCTGTGTGTAAACTTCAATGTGCAATCCATGCCCAACCCAGTTCCCATCTCCAAAACACAGCATGGAATTAATGCATGGATTATCAAGCACCATCATGCCAGCACAGTACAGCGCATGCTAACATGTATTAACTTAGTGCACTTCGTAACAGATGGACAGATAAAAAAGCAAACACAATAGCTAGCCAGTAGAAATCTTATGAAAATGATATTCAAAGCCTACAGTGAAACATCATAGGTAGTCCGTTAAAGTGCTCCACTCCATCCTCAGACCCGTTTATAAGCATGCATTCATTTAACTCTCTCTTCCCTGCCTGTTCCTCAGCTATTACAACTGGGTAATAACTGTATGTTTAACTTATTAACATTTCAGAACTGCTAAGAATGAAGAATGACTAAAAAGGTCCTTAAAGTTCAACTATATCCACTGCCTAACTTAGCCCAGTCATTGGATCCACAGTTCTCAGACAGGGAGCAGAAATAATGGCTACCTCATGTGGACTATAACTATGGCCATAAGGTGGCATCAGTGAGCAATAGCTAGGACTTGCTCATCCTAGGGCAGTGATGGCGAACCTTTCCGAGTGCCCAAACAGCAACCCAAAATCTAATTATTTATTGCAAAGTGCCAACAGGGCAATTTAACCTGAATAACAGGTGCCGGTATTCATTATGGGCGGGGTCACCACATATGACTCCACCCCTATGATAGCCACACCCCTTACACCAGCCATGGCGCATATAAACAGACATCATTGAAAATATTATACTAGTATAGGAGAAAAAAATAACATGATTTTTTTTCATTATAAATCATTTCTGTAAGCTGTTACAGCTCCAGTATACCCAGTGCAAAATAAGACAGCAGATGTAAATTCTCAAATTGGACATATTCCAAACACTAAAATGAAAATAAAATGATTTTTTCTACCTTTGTTGTCTGGTGAATTTGTTTTTCTATCCATATTGGTCCTAGTCTCTGATTCTGCTGCTCTCTATCTGTTCTCTTAACTCCGTTTCCAGGGCTTCCTTTCCATTTATTTCTTTACTTTCCTCCTTTCTTCTTCATTTCTTGCCCTCCATCCATGTCCAGCAACCCTCCTCTCCCCTCCAGCCACCCATGTCCAGCCACCCTCCTCTCCCCCCTGCCCTCCCCTCCAGCCACCCTCCTCTCCCCCTGCCCTCCCCTCCAGCCACCCATGTCCAGCCACCCTCCTCTCCCCCCTGCCCTCCCGCCCTCCCTCTCAGCACCAGGCAGGCCTCCCTCCCAGCGGCAGGCCTCCCTCCCACCCAGCATCCAGCACCCAGCATCAGGCCTCCCTCCCTCCCACCCAGCACCCAGCCGCCCTCCCTCCTTCCCACCCAGCACCAGGCCACCCTCCCTCCCTCCGAGCACCAGGGCCCCCGCTCCTCCGAAATGTAAAAGGCGTACCTGGTCGGGGTTAAGGCGGCATCGGCAGCGAAAAGTATGTTTGCTCGGCACGCCTTCAGCCTTCCCTTCTGTCTCTCAAGCTCTGGTCCCGCCCTTGCGGAAACAGGAAATGAGGGCGGGACCAGAGCTTGAGAGACAGAAGGGAAGGCCGACGGCGCGCCAAGCAAACAACACACTTTTTGCTGCTGCTGCCACCTTAACCCCGACCAGGTACTCCTTTTAAATTTTGGAGAAGGGGGGGCCCTGGTGCTTGGAGGGAGGGCGGGCGGGAGGCCGGACCAACGAACCAGCGGACCAGCGACGGCGCGAGTGCCAACAGAGAGGGCTCTGCGTGCCCTCTCTGGCACGCGTGCCATAAGTTTGCCATCACTGTCCTAGGGGCTGTGCTATGAACAAAATTAACCTGTTTTGAGACATTACCCCAGAAGATCTGGCTTTCTCTGTGGAAATCAAAGGAAGATAAGAAGACATAGATGCCAGCTCTGTGGGTGGTTAAGCAAATGCCTTCACTTCGGTCCAAGAAGGGGTACCTTTTGATGGGGTTAGAACGCCAATTTCAAAAACACTGGCTCCTACGAGAGGAGATACGGCATGCCTCCGTGTATTTCTGGATTGTTTTAACTATAAAGCACTGTAGGAGAAACGTGTGGCATGTCTATTTTTACTATTTTAATAAATAATGTTATTAAAAGCAATGCTGAGGGAAAACAAAGTAGAATAAAAGGCAGCCACACTGTGATTCCAAAAGTAAGGGAGTTAGGCTTTGTTTGCCACTAAAAAAAAAAAAAATTCATTTCATGTAGATCAAAACCCTTTTGTTTGACTCATACCTATGAATTTGACAGATGTCTTTTTTATTATTATTATTATTATTATTATTCCACCTTCTATAAATCTTGTGACATGTTGCCAAGTATCCCGCAGTAATCTCAAATATAAAAATAGGAGAACATGTAGAGACTTCAGAAAGGTGGGCGTTCTTTTAAGCCTCCTTGGTGGTGGTGGGGGGGGGGGGGGGGAGGGGGGAGAAAGCAAAATCTGAGAACAGGGCATCGATTCCAAAAAAATCCAGAGCCATGAAACTGGTTCAATATCTGGCCATATTTGACCTAAAGTGCCTCAGTGGAATGTAGACATGTTTCCCCAAAGCTTGTACCAAGCCTAATGCACCACCATAAATACATGCTCTATCAAAGACTGCAGGTGGAGTATTGTGTTCAGTTTTGGAGGCCGTATCTTGTTAAGGATGTAAAAAGAATTGAAGCGGTGCAAAGAAAAGCTATGAGAATGGTATGGGATTTGCGTTACAAGACGTATGAGGAGAGACTTGCTGAACTAAACATGTATACTCTGGAGGAAAGGAGAAATATTTGAAAGGTATTAATCCGCAAACGAACCTTTTCCGGAGATGGGAAGGTGGTAGAACGAGAGGACATGAAATGAGATTGAAGGGGGGCAGACTCAAGAAAAATGTCAGGAAGTATTTTTTCACGGAGAAAAGTAGTGGATGCTTGGAATGCCCTCCTGCAGGAGGTGGTGGAAATGAAAACGGTAACAGAATTCAAACATGCGTGGGATAAGCATAAAGGAATCCTGTGCCGAAGGAATGGATCCTCAGGAGCTTAGTCAAGATCGGGAGGCGGGGCTGGTGGTTGGGAGGCAGGGATAGGGCTGGGCAGACTTGTACGGTCTGTGCCAGAGCCGGTGGTGGGAAGCAGGACTGGTGGTTGGGAGGCGGGGATAGTGCTGGACAGACTTGTACGGTCTATGCCAGAGCCGGTGGTTGGGAGGCAGGGCTGGTGGTTGGGAGGTGAGGATAGTGCTGGGCAGACTTATATGGTCTGTGCCAGAGCTGGTGGTTGGGAGGCGGGGATAGTGCTGGGCAGACTTATACGGTCTGTGCCCTGAAGAGCACAGGTACAAATCAAAGTAGGGTATACACAAAAAGCAGCAAATATGAGTTATCTTGTTGGGCAGACTGGATGGACCGTGCAGGTCTTTTTCTGCCGTCATCTACTATGTTACTATGCTACTATGTAATATGGTTTTTCAAAAAAATTTAAAAATTAGTATGTTGTGTTATCCGGGTCTTATATTCCATTATATCCCCTTTCGAGCTCAGAGCAGATGACCATTTAAGAGCCCCTTTTACAAAGCTGTGGTAAAAGCAGCCCTGCAGTAGCGTCGGTGCCTGGATTTGCCAAGCTCCGTGGCCCCCTTTTACCACAGCTAAATAAATAAATGGAAGTGACCGTGCGATAAGTGACCTGCTTCCTGTGTGGCCATTTCCTGGGGGAGCCCTTACCACCGCCTATTTAGGAGGCAATAAGGGCTTCCATGCTAACCCGATGGCAACCGGTAGCCCAGTGGTAGTGCCGGACTGGTGCGCAGCAAAGCGGAGGTATGGGTACCACTGTTTTGTAAGGGGCCCTAAGAAATCACTCATATCTAGGATCAAACATCTAAAATAAAATTATAATAAGACTATGCAGCTTTCAATCTATTCCTAGTTATTTCATAAAAAGACAAGTTTTTAGAAACTATCATAATTTTATAGTGATCTCAATGCTGCTGGTAGGTGATTTCATTCTACTGCAAACTAGACAATTGAAAGAGCCTTTGAGAGTTCTCAAACGTATCTCCTGATTTGAAGAATAATAAAAGGCCAAATTACCCAAAGAGTGCAGCATTGTATTATGAGAAGTTAAGAAAACCACATATGCAGTCCGATGCAAAAAGCCATTCAATATCTTAAAAATACAAAAATAAAAAAAGCAAGTAGATCACGCTTTCACCAGGACCCCAAAGTCATCCACAAAGGAAAGATATTCAACATAAAGGGATCTTTCACTTGCTCATCTTCCAATGTGGTATATATCATTCAGTGTAAAAAATGTAATGAAGGATGCTATATTGGAGAAACAGGCTAGATGCTTAAGACAAGATTCAATTTACATAGACATCACATGAACAATACTGGTGCCAGAAGGGTTCCCATGCCTGTTGGTCAACATTTTACATGACCAGGACACTGTACCAGTGACTTCACAGTGAGAATCCTGAAAGGTAACTTTAAAACCATACAAGAACGTAAGACCTTAGAAGTCAGAATGATTGAATATTTTAACACCCAACAGAAAGGACTTAACAAGGATCTGGGGTTCCTAGCCCATTATAAACCATAAAGCTGTATTTCTCTGTTGATCACCCTCCCCTCACCTATCCTGTTAGAATATCAATGATATGCTTTGATGTCCCCATGCATACCTCCTACCCACCCCCATCCTCCCACCCTGTCAGACTGTCATAGTAATGCTTGAATGTTTTCACTTATATACACTGTCAGCTAGCACATTTGCTTATTTCCGATCTGACGAAGAAGGGCAACCTTCGAAAGCTAATCAAGAAATGTATTAAGTTATGTCCAGTAAAAAAGGTATCATCTTATTTTCTTTTCCATGTTTTATTTTGTTTGATTTCTATTGATAACCAGGAGCCAATGTAATGGCCACAAAATCAGAGAAGTTCTATCATGTTTCTTAGGCTTAACAATTAATTTTGCTGTGTTATTTTGTACGAACTGCGATTTACTCATTAACAAGGCATTTATTCCCATTGCAGTAAACGATGTATGTCAAGATTAAACTTTGAACCAGTGGCCTGAAATCTTACTCATGAAAATAAGAATGGAGACTTAAGCAATTAAAGATGATAAAAAGTGACTGTCTAATTAACTTATTAACTCACTGGTCCATGGCTAAAGCTGAATCTAGTATCCCCAGAGTTTTTAAATGAAGATTCTAATAGACAGAATCAGATATTGATAAGTTAGAGATCTGTTCTGGCACCAATGGATTACTCAGCCAAAGAAAATTTTCTGCCAAGCCCCTTCGAGAAAAATTACATTGGCTTCCCATCAAGGAACGTATTGCCTTTAAAATTTGCACCTTGATTCATAGGATCATTTATGGTGAAGTTCCTGGATACATGTTAAATCTTATAGATTTACCACCCAGAAATAGTTCCAGTCTTTCCCAATCCTATTTAATTTTACATTATCCAGATTACAATGGCCTCAAATACAAATCTACCTACGCATCAAGCTTCTCCTTCATAGGAACTCAGCTATGGAATGCATTGCCTAAACTCTTAAAATCAACCCAGAATCATCTAAACTTCAGGAAATTATTGAAGACCACCCTGTTCAAGAAGGCGTACCATCCAGACGTTACTTAGTTTCTTTCTTTTCTGTTCAGCAAACTTTATGGACCCTAATGTTTTTCCATTATCTTTTATTATCTTTGTTGTCTTAGACGATACGTTTACAATTAATTTTTTACTATGACATTGTTTAATCATATTATACTGAACTGTAGCCTACCCATGTTACTGTGTAAGCCACATTGAGTGGGGAAAATGTGGGGTATAAATGTGTTAAAAAAAATTAAAAAAAAATAAGATTAAATAATCAGATGGAGGGGAGATGCTGACTTCAGCGTTTATATTTATACCATTCAACGCCAGACTGTACCTGGGTATAAGGCAAATCAGCAAAAGTTATCCAGTTATTGCCCAATATTAAAGAGCTGGTATCCAGACAACTATTGGGACAAGTCAGGACAACTATTCTGCTATCCCAACTTGCCCAGATAATTTCTAACTCTGTCCCTGGATGGCCCTGGCACCATCCTGATAGTAACGCAACACCAGCGGGGGGTAGTCAATGGAGTAGGGAGCCACCAAAAGTATCATGCATCCAATTTTATTGAAAAGAGACCAGACTTGGCCAAGTTTCAGCTACAGCCTGCATCAGGGATCTAAAAACATATACAAAAATTATCAAAAATTATATACAGATTCATATATAATAATTGATTTAAAAAAAAGAAAAGAAATTTACACACCCTGTTTAATAGACACAGCCCACTCACTTTAAATGGGCTGTGTTGGCATTGCTACGCAGCTTAGTAAACGGGGAGGGGGTTAGTTTACCATCAGGCTTATTGTCAAAAGAGATCGCCGGCGATCCCCTGAAACCGGCCAAATCGGTATAATCGAAAGCCGATTTTGGCCGGCTTCAACTGCTTTCCGTCGCAAAGCCGGCAAAAGTTGAAAGGGGGCGTGTCGGCATGGTAGTGAAGGCGGGACGTGGACGTGCGTTGAGATGGCCAGCTTCGCCTGATAATGGAAAAAAGAAAGCCGGCCGTCAGGAGAATTTGGTCCGTTTTATTTGGACCCTTTTTTTTTTTTTAGGTCCAAGTCCCAAAAAAGTGCCCCAACTGACCAGATGACCACCGGAGGGAAGCGGGGATCACCTCCCCTTACTCCTCCAGTGGTCACCATCCCCCTCCCACACACACAAAAAAAAAATCAGACACTTTTTGCCAGCCTATATGCCAGCCTCAAATGTCGTACCCAGCTCCCTGACAGCAACATGCAGGTCCCTGGAGCAGTTTGTAGTGGGTGCAGTGCACTTGAGGCAGGTGGACCCAAGCCCATCCTCCCCCCTACCTGTTACACTTGTGCTGGTAAATGGGAGCCCCCCAAAACCAACATGCAGGTGCCCCCCTTCACCCCTTAGGGCTATGGTAATAGTGTAGAGTTGTGGGCATGGGTTTGGGGGGGGGGGATTTGGGGGGCTCAGCACACAAGGGAAGGGTGCTATGCACCTGGAAGCTAATTTTGTTTTTTCTTATTAATTTTTTTAAGTGCCCCCTAGGGTGCCTGGTTGGTGTCCTGGCATGTCAGGAGAGCCAGTGCACTAGAAATGCTGGCTCCTCCCATGCCCAAATGCCATACATTTCGCCGGATTTGAGATGGCCGGCTCCAGTTTCCATTATGGCTGAAAATCGGAGTCGGCCATCTCATCTAACCCCGGCGAGCGATTTGGCCGGCGCCAAGCGTATTTCGAAAATACACTTGGCTCCGCCCCTTCACGGAGCCAGCCCCAAAGATGGCCGCCCATCGATTTGGCCGGCGCGGTTCAATTATGTCCCTCCATATCTCAAAGAATCAAAGAAAACAGCAGTCATGCAATAATAGTAGAGCACTCCTATAAGCAAATGTATGAATGGTCAGCAAATGTGTGAGTTATTATTCAATATTAAACTATGTATTGTTTTGACTCACAAATTTGTACTCATTATGCAGTATGTGTTTGGCCTTTTAGATTAAACAATACACAAATTTGTGGGGACATCAAAGCATTTCATTGATATTCTAACAGGATGGGTGTTGGTAGGTGAGAGGAGGGTAACAAACAGAGAAATAAACAGAAAAATACAACTTTATGGTTTATAATGGGTTAGAAAACCCAGATTCTTATTAAGTCCTGTCTGTTGGGTGTTAAAATATTCAATCAATCATTCTTATTTCAAAGGTCTTACGTTCCTGTATTGTTTTAAAATTACCTTTCAGTATTCTTACTGTGAAATCACTGGTGCAGTGTTCTGGTCTTGTAAAGTGTTGGCCCACAGGGGTGGGGGCTTGACTGGCATCGGCTATTTTCATGTGATGTCTGTGCAGATTGAATCTTGTCTTAAGCATCTGGCCTGTTTCTCCAATATAGCATCCTTCGTTACATTCTTTACACTGAATGATATATACCACATTGGAAGATGAGCATGTAAAATAGTCCTTTATGTTGAATATTTTTCCCTTGTGAATAACTGTGGAGTCTTTTCCATGTTTTATTTTGTTTGATTTCTATTGATAGCGCATGCTAAAAATTAGCATGTGCTGCTAGACATACCCATATATTCCTATGTGTATCTTTAGCGTTAGCACGTGTTAATTTTTAGCATGCATGCACTAAAAACACTAGCACATTTTTAGCGTGACTTAGTAAACAGGGCCCATAGAGTTTTACATCTTATGTACTGCAATGGTCTCAGATTCTGCATCAAAAACATACCCGACTCATAAATTAATAAGCGATCCTTCACCAGTGTGTAATCCAAGTGAACCTCTAAAAAAATCTCCCAGATTGCCTCTTTAATACAGCGAACAGTAACCCCGGGATTCTATATATCGCACCAAATGTTCTGTGTGGAAATCGAAGAATATGCTATAACAACGCATATAACCTAATTGGTTAACAAACCAACCAACGCTAATAATTGCCACTTAACAAGCAACTGACACTTATTAGAATTTGCACTACCAGATTAACACTGCAGTACAGGGAAACAAGAGACAATCCCACTGCTGCTTCTTGTGATCTTGGGCGAGCCACTTTGCCCCTCCACTGCCTCAGGCACAAACTTAGGGGTCCTTTTACTAAGGCAAGGACTGTTGGGTGCTAAATGCAGCACATGCATTCAAATCCGTTAGCATGCCTTAGTAAAAAGGACCCCTTAGATTGTAAGTCCCTGGGGACAGGAAAATACCTAGTGTACCTTGAGCTATTACTTAAAAGGCATGAGCTAAATCCAAAATAATAAAAAACACACAAGAAAACCAAGTAAGAGGCTCTGACTTAGAATGACAAGGCTATGAGTAGAGAGAACTAAAAGACGGGGGGGGGGGGGGGGGGGTGGGTTAATTGAGAAAGAACTTGCTTCTTTTCTTGCCTTACTTACCAAGGAAAGGCTTCTGCAGAGTTCTAGCCTTAGGGAAGGCTTTGATTGTGGAGCTACAATTTTGGCTCCTTGAATAGAAGAAAATTGGTTATTTAAGTTAATTAAGGAAAATAGACTACCTGAGTAAATGAGAGCACCACAGTCCCCAAGCCAATACACAGAAAACAGAGGATGAGGTTAGTGGAAAATAATGATAAAATGTACATTTCACCCCATTTAAAAATCACTAACTGAGAAATATGACTCTGCTCTCTTGAACTATGAATATGAAAACACAGACACGGAGGTGGATAGGAGGCAGGAAAATAAGTAGGTCATATTTGGTTTTCAAAAAGAGAGAACATACGCATTGCAATACTGGGACAGACCGAAGGTCCATCATGCACAAAATCCTGTTTCCAGTTTAAAGTTGCTTGTTTGATTTTAAGATTTTAACGAGACAAAGATCAGCGATGTTAGCAACAAGGCTTCATATATATTAGCCAAATTGAGCATTGAGATCAGCAACTTGGAAATGACTAGATATCCCATCCCATTATGCGAAACGTTCTGATGAGCACAGAAATAAGATTTTTTATATTGCAGGTCCAGCTTATGGAATAAGTTGTCATTGCAATTAAAAGAATACTATGGATGTCAAGGAATTCAAAAAAGAGCTTAAGACATTGTTGTTTATGCAGGCGTACAGGTGGGGTGATGAATGATGATTTAACATCGGTATTAGGATTTTGACTCCTGAGTTAATTTGTGCATTTGTTTGCATGTTCAGTTTTGTTTTTTAAAAGTATGCATGTGCTTATGTAATCTGTTGAGAACTATGGATCAAGTGGAATAAAAGTTTTTTTTAATAAGTAAATAGATAAATAGTGGCCAATCCAGGTTCCCGCTGCTGCCCAATGGTCGTCAGTGGGTTGAGATCCTAAGGAACCGGGTTCAATTCTCTCTGCCGCTCTGTGTGCAGCATACTGCTTAGATTGTGAGCCAGATAGGGATAGTACTAGTATCTGTATAGAAAATTTACTTGTTAACCTCTGTATGCCTATGCGAAGGCCTCAGCAGTACATCAAATGTGCTAAATAAATAAAACAGACTTTATGCTTCTTATCCTAGAAATAAAAGCAATGGATTTTCCGAAATCCATCTTAATAATGGCTTATGGACTTTTCTTTTAGGAAATTAGCCAAACCCTTTTTAAACCCTGCTAAGCTAACTGCTTTTACCACATTCTCTGGCAACGAATTCCAGAGTTAATTACACATTGAGTGAAGAAATATTTCCTCTGGTTTGTTTTAAATGTACTACTTAGTTGCTTCATTGGGTGCCCCCTAATTCTAGTATTTTTGGAAAAAGGGTAAACAAGCAATTCATGTCTACCTGTTCTACTCCACTCAGTATTATATAGACCTCTATCTCCCCCCAGACGTTCCATCTCCAAGCTGAAGAGCCCTAGCCTCTTTAGCCTTTCCTTAAAGGGGATGGGACAACTTCTCTATATCATTTTTGTCACACTTCTCTGTACCTTTTCCAATTCCACCATATATATTTTGAGATGCGGTGACCACAATTATATACCGTATTCAAGATGTGATCGCACCGTGGAGCAATACAATGGCATTATAACATTCTCACTTTTGTTTTCCATTCCTTTCCTAATAATCCCTAGCATTCTCTTTCTTAGCCACTAATGTACACTGAGCAGAGGGTTTTAATGTGTAACCTACTACTACTACTACTACTATTTAGCATTTCTATAGCGCTACAAAGCGTACGCAGCGCTTCACAAACATAGAAGAAAGACAGTCCCTGCTCAAAGAGCTTACAATCTAATAGACAAAAATAAAGCAAGCAAATCCTTTTCCTGAGCTGTGACCTTGCATCACGTAGCTATAGTTTGGGTTCCTCTTTCCCATATGCATCACTTTTCACTTGCTCACATCAAACGTCATCTGCCATCTCTACATCATTTATAAATGCGTTAAAAAGCAGCAGTGCTACCACAGATCCCTAGGGAACCCCACTATCTACCCTACTCCATTGAGAATACTGACCATTTAACCCTACTCTCTCCTTTACCTATCTTTTAACCTGTTTTTAATTCACAGTAGGACATTATCTCCTATCCCATGACTTTCTGATTGCCTCGGGAGTCTTTCATGAGGTACTTTGTCAAATGCCTTTTGAAAATCCAGATACACAATCAACCTCGATTAAATCCATGTTGGTATGAGCTCTTTAATCCATGCTTCTATATGCTCTGTAATTTTGTTCTTCATAATGGTAGAGACTTTTTTCCCCCAGCACCGACATCAGGCTCATCAGTCCGGAACCATTTGAAAAAATAGGGATTTCATTGGACCCTCCAATCTTCCAGTACCATGCTCGATGTTAAAGATAAATTACATATTACTAACAGTAGCTCTGCAATTCTATCAGTGCTCTGGGATGTATACCAGCTGGTACAGGCAATTTGCTACTCTTCAGTTTGTCAAATTGCTCCATTACATCTTCCAGGTTTACAGAGATTTGTTGCAGTTTCTCCGACTCATCAGCATTGAATACCATCTCTAGCACCAGTATCTCCCCCCCCCCCCCCCCATCTTCCTTGGTGAAAACCAAAGCAGAGAATTTCATCTCTCCACTATGACCTGGTCTTCCCTGAATGCCCCTTATACCTAAAAAAGGTTTTTACTATTTGTTTTTGCCTCCAACACAGTCTTCTTTTCAAAGTCTCTCTTTGCCTTACTTTTCAGCGCTTTGCATTTGAATTGCCATTCCTTATGCTGTTTCCTATTATTTTCAGTCAGATCCTTCTTCCATTCTCCGAAGGAATTTCTTTTAGCTTTAATAATAGCTTCCTTCACCTCACTTTTTAACCATGTGGACTGCCATTTGGCCTTCCTCCCTCCTTTAATACGTGGAATATATCTGGCCTGGGGTTCAAGGACGGTATTTTTGAACAGTAAAATTTTGACCTTTGCTGCTCCAGTAAGGCTCTTTTAGACTATTCTCATTTTATCATAGTCTCCTTTTTGAAAGTTAAATGTTAACACATTGGATTTCCTGTGTGTACTTACTCCAGAGATTATATCAACCGTGAT
Source organism: Microcaecilia unicolor (assembly GCF_901765095.1). Taxonomy (NCBI): domain Eukaryota; kingdom Metazoa; phylum Chordata; class Amphibia; order Gymnophiona; family Siphonopidae; genus Microcaecilia; species Microcaecilia unicolor. Next base: position 222,409,811 of record NC_044038.1, on the reverse strand, counting down.
CGTAACATGATCAGATTTATCAAGTGGCCTCAGCACCACTACCTACTGCACCAGATCATGCGCTCCACTAAGGACTAAGTCTAGAATTGTTCCCCCTCTTGTTGGTTCCTGAACCAGTTGCTACACCAAGCAATCCTTGATTTCATCAAGGAACCTTACCTCCCTAGCATGCCCTGATTTACATTTACCCAGTCAATATTGGAGTAATTGAAATCACTCATTTTTACTGTGCTCCCCAGTTTGTTAGCCCCCCTAATTTCTGATATATATCTGGCCAGGTGGATGGTAGTATACTCCTATCACTATCCCTTTCCCCTTTACACATGGAATTTCTCTCCATAGGTATTCCAAGATATGTTTTGTATCCTGCAGAATTTTTAGTCTACTCTATTCAAGACCCTCTTTAATATATAACGCCACCCCTCCACCCTATCACTGTGATATAATTTGTACCCTGGTATGACAGTGTCCCATTGGTTATCTTCTCTTCCTTCCACCAGGTCTTAGAGATGTCCATTGTATCTAGCTTTTGATTTAATGCAATATATTCTAACTCTCCCATCTTATTTCTTAGGCTTCTAGCATTAACATACAGACATTTCAAAGGTAATAAACAGAAATAAAACAAAACCAAAAAGAAAATGATGTCGGGTTGGACTAACTTAGTACAAAGGTAAGCTTCTTAATGTATATATACAGTTATTTATCAACATTTGCTTATTTCTGATCTGAAGAAGGGTTACCTTCAAAAGCTAAACAAAAATTTTATTAAGTTAGACCAATAAAAAAAAGGTATCATCTTATTTTCTTTTCTATCTTTTGTTTTATTTCTATTTATTACCTTTAAAAGTGGACTAACACGGCTACCACACCACTCTACTCAAGACATTTCAAACAATGTTTGTTGTTCCTATTTACAACTTGCTCAGCAGTTGACAGTGATAATTTGCAATCTTGATGATCGGTCTGTTCTTTATTTAAAGGCACCTGGTCTACTATGGTCTGTATTGCAACCTTGCTATCGCTGTTTTGGTGATATCTTTTAAAGATACCTTGTTCCGAATCATGCGCTTTGGAGAGACTGTTGACCTTCTCCTGGTTAAGGTGGAGCCCATCTTTCCGTAATAGGCTCCCCCTTTCCCAAAATGTTGCCCAGTTCCTAACTACTAATACTGCATTTCAGGAAAGGGCATTTGTAATACAGAGTGGAGAAATAATCTAATGTTTAGTGCAGTGGTTTAAGAACGTAGGAAAATGGGTTATTCCCACTGTACCTCTTTCTGAACCTAGGCAAGTCACTTAATCCTCCATTGCGCCAGGTATAAAAACTTAGAGATCGTGAGCACACTGAAGACAGAGAAAGTACCTGTATATAATAAATGTAAACCACCTTAATTTTGACACAGAAAGGCAGCATTGCAAATCCATAAGGGGAATCCTTTACTTAAGTTACTAGGGAGCACAATTAGAACAGCAAAAATTCAGAATAGTGTGATTTAAAAAAAATACATACTTAAAAGTAGTACAAAAAGTTATTAAGAATCCTTTTCCTCTGAACCAAGAAATTCATGGTGTCAGTGAATCAGCTTCAGTGCCCATAAAGGATTATGCAGAAATCAGAGGCACCATTCAATTTTGACTAAGCCTTTTATATATTTACTCAAAATATTTAGAAGGTATTTGCAGATGACAAAATATGAGGATTACATACCTCCTATAAGATCAGATTCGCACACAGCAAAAACAAGTTATTTCCTCTATCTTCAGAGACTGCTAGATGATGCGATAGTTATTGTTATGACTTATGGTTTATTTACTTGCTATACCGCAGCCGGCAAGCGGAACAAGACGGTGTACAATTTAAAATTACAGAAGTTTTGAAAAATGAAAAGGAACAATTCAATTCATAGGACAGAAAGGGAAAATAATTTTTTTGTATTAGTCTAGGATAGAAAAGACAACAATTGATGAAAAACAAATTTTACACAAGAGCAAACATGCAAATAGGGGGTGATAAACACCACGTTAAACCACATCACACTGGACGCCAAAGGCTTGAAAGAACAGCCATGTTTTAATAAGCGTTTTGAATTTGGGCAAGGATAGCTCGCTACAAATGGAAGGAGGTGCACTATTCCAGGAAGCCTGGTTTTAAAGGGGAGCTCCAGACTGTGGAGTCTCTGCTGTCTTACGGCCAATACTTAAGCCAAGCTCTCCCTCTGAACACAATTAAAGACAAAACATTTTGTACTGTCTTGTCTTCCAAATATTTATCTGCATTAAAATAGAATAATGACAGTTAGATTTGCACTCAAAACCAAATGGAATCACTGTGCAGAACATCTGTAAGACATCAAGATTTTTCCACATCTTTGTTAAAGACATGATCAACCACAGGTGTATGAAGTTAGAGAAAGAAGTGCATTATATCCAAGCTAACCCAATATATACTGTACACACTAGTAAAAAAGGCCCCTTTCTCAAACAAACGAAACGGGTGCTAGCAAGGCTATTCCCCTCCATTCACCCAGGCGGAGCAACCCTCCTGTCCCCTCCATCCACCCATGTCCAGCAACCCTCCTGTGCCCTGCATGCACCAATATCCAGCAACTGTGCTGTCCCCTGGCTTCCCCTCCATCCAGGCCTGTGCAGCAAGTGTCCTGTCCGTTGTCCTCCCCTCCAGTTCCACGGCCCCTCCCCCCGTTGATGTGCACACGCCGTCTAATCCTCCGTGCCTGTGCAGCAAGTGTCATATCGCGTGCCCTCTCCTCCAGTCCTACGCCCCCTCCCCCCCGTCGATGTGCACACCCCGTCTGTCCCTCTGTGCCTCCCCCTTCAAGTTGCATGCCCCCTCCTTTCCCCACCGAGTTCCGTTGGATGTGCTTCACTCCCAGTGTGTCCGTCAAGGGCCGGGCTCCCTACATGGAAAGCAGAGCGTCTGTCACCTGTGTGAAAGCGGTGCAGGGAGAAGAACGCTTGCCTTGGATCTCCTTCCCTCCCTGTGTCCCGCCGTCGTCTGACGTGACATAACGTGACGTCAGTGAGGGCGGGACATAGGGAGGGAAGGCAATCGGAAGGGACGCGATCTTGTTTCTGCAGCACTTTGATACAGGTGACAGGCGCTGTGCTTTGGATGTAGGCAGGCTGGTGCATTGACGGAGGGGGTGCATGGGTTGAGCGGCGAGCAGGAGGATGCGGGAGGCGGGACGGTGACATTTGCGTCGGGGAATGTGGGGGTTTAGGTGCGGTCGGGGGGGTGGAGCGTCGAAGGGCGGTGGAACTGGTGAATCGCTGAGTGTCATAGCCCCGCCCTCGACGTCATCACGTTGTGACGCGAGGGTGGGGCAGACACTCATTGGAAAAATTCCGATCTATGCCACCTCAAAAACGGAAGTGGCAGCTTCATTTAGAACATTGGGGTTGCGAATTATGTGCGGAAGGGGCGTGGCTGAGGGCGGGTCTATGAGTGAGAGTGAGTGGTGCAAGTGAGTGTTGCTGACAGCCCAGTGTTTCCCTGCCACAGAGTGAGCTTCAGAATGTTTGAGGTGAGACTTATTTATATAGATACACGGGGGGGGGGGGAGGAACAGGAACTCAGATAGAATGGAGAGGGATGCCATATAGTTCAAAATAATATATATAAAGGGAAAAGGAATTAGACTGAAGAAATCCGGGAATTTATCCTTAATATTACCTTTAGTTTTTCCATAACACCACATTTCCAGGTTTTAAGAGCCCCTTAATATAGATGGTAGGTGGGCTCACTTCCAAACTTTAGAGACAGTGCACAGGACTGCCAAAAACAAATGACTAAAATTACATCTGTTATTAGTTTGATTCCACCCTGGAAAAATTATCCTGCCTATCCAATTCTGAGCCAGAAGAGCTGTGGAAGGAGACACAATACATTTCCTGAAGGAGACCTACAGCTGGTTTCCAGATTTTAAGAAGGCTATCACTCCTCTGCAGTTACAATCGGGTTATTTTCTCTAGGAATACTGCACCATCAGAAATTAGTGCATATACTCATACTTACGTATATGCGAGAGGAGTAGAGGGGTGGGTGGATAAGAGTCTCTCCAAATCAGGAAGATTAACAGCTGTAATCCTCATTTAAAAAAAAGTGCAGATGCTTCATTTTGTTAGCAATTAGTCAATGTCACAGAAGGCTTCTTTGTTTTGGGTCTGTAAGATTTTAAGACATTCTGAAGCCATTCAGTGTCGCTCTGCCAGTATCTTCAGCAATACCAATCATTTCCACTTTGTCCACTTTCCTTTTGAATTTTTACACTGGACAAAAAAAAGTTAGCTATTGATTTTTTTTCTCCATTTGAATTCACAATAGAATATTTTGGGGTTTTGCAAAGCTCAGAGATTATAAAGGATAGTGAGGACTGGTTTAAAAATAGTGCCTGTGTTTTCCTCAGAATTCTTGGTAAAAGATCCCAAACATGGCGCAGCTCCAGTCCTTAATCAAGCACCAATCTTGAACAAAATTTCTCTTTATCATGAGAGACACCTAGGAAGGTGTTTAAAATGGGCTGACTAGTCAAAAATAAATAAACAAACAAAAAAAAAGGGACTGATGCAGAAAACTTATGTTAACTTGGTACCAACATCTGCGTGCAATTTTATGGCTTCACGATAACAGAAGTGTTTCGCACAGAAGATAACTGTGTGAATCAAGATATAGGACACTGGCGAACAGCATATTAAAATGAATATTAATGATGCTATTAGCTATTCAGTTCCAATGCAGGGACATGACATATGCAAAAGTTTAAGGTTGAACATAAGGCAGGAGTTTTAATGCCACATCAGAGAAGGCTTAAAAGGGTTAGTCTGATCTTCTGGAATACCATCTGTGAGGAAGTAACGATTTTCTTCTTTTTGCTGCGATCATAACAGTAGACACAACTTTTAAAGACAGAATAAGATGTGACGATTCTGTGCACAGGTCTGAGCAGCAAAAAACTTTTTTTTTTATCTGTGCATAAACTGAAATGTTGTTCTGTATATAATATTAGCATCTTTAAAAAATGTATGCACACAAAAAATTTGTGATGCCATCATTTACCTACACAGTAACATTCCAGCACATGCGCAGATATGTGTCGACACGTTCATTTTATTCAGTCACTAGCCATTAAGCCCGTAAAAACGGGCGAGATTTCCAGCTACCCTCCTCGCCGCCGCTCCCTCCCCCCTCTGTGCCGGGCCCTCTGCACTGACCTGACAGCGCCTCTCACCTCTGTGTGAAAGCGCTGCAGGCAGCAGCAGATCGCTCTGCTGCTGCCTGCAGCGCTTCCACACGGAGGTGAGAGGCGCTGTCAGGTCAGTGCAGGGGGCCCAATGCAGAGGAGGGCGGGAGCAGTGGCGGGGATGGGGGGTGAGGGTGGAGGTTGGTGCACGCGATGTTCGTTTCCAGGCGGCAGCGTCCGACAGTGACTCCGACTCCGTTTCCCTCTCTGTTCCGCCCTCTGACATCATCACGTCTTTACGCGAGGGCGGGACAGATAGGGAAGTCTCTACTGTGCATTTGCAGGTGAGTAGGTCACTTGCCGTTTATATGTTTGATGTGCACCATACTAGCTGCCCTCAGTGCTTGCCTTTGATTTGCACATAAGTTCGGATTGCTTCAAATTTCAAAATGAATAGTTATTGATGCAGTAAGCTAAATAATTTGCATTAGAAGTCACATGCTCAGTCATCATTGCATAGTTTTTCATGCATCAGCTCCCCCCCCCCCCCCCCCCCCAAAGAGTATCAGAGCTGCCTAGTGAGCCTAATGTTCGACAGGGATATTTTAAAAAGCCACAGTTACCCAGTTATAGGAGGGAGATTTTAGTACAGTCCTGATTCGCGACAGCCCACAATGAATTATTGGCCCTGCAGCACTGCTTTCAATGGGTAGGATCAGGAATTACAAAAATGGTCTTATGGACAAGTGGACTAATCCATTTTTTTACACTTGGAGGTGGTTAGCCCAGTTGTCCAGTGAGGATAGCTTGTTCAAATCACACACATCTGTGAAATTCACTGGCTTTTAAGCTTAGTCCACTTGTCCATAGGTAAATATTGATGTCTTGATGTACTAGATCCAAAAAAGCCACAAATGAGCAAAATCGAGGGTTAGTCTACTTGTCTGTAAGGCCATCCAAATAATCAGGGCTTAATTTGTACATAAAAGGAAGTGGAATTGTCAATCTGATGAAAAGGGCCAGTAGATCAGGGCAGGAGCAAAGGGAGAAGGGAGACTGGATTAAGAAGTAGAGTGTTTGTTCTCAGCTCATTTTCAGGCTCACTCCCTCCCCTCTACTTCTCTGGAGGCTGCCTAGAAGGGAAGGGCTGGAGCAGGACACTCCTGCTGCTCTGGAGTCTGAAAAAAAGTGGTGGAACTGTATCATGATGCAGCACAGGTAGTGATAATATGAAGACACACGTGCTGCCCCAAAGTTCCTCTATGCTTGTATCTCCCTTAGTATGGAAGATGGGTAAGGATGGATGTGGGGGAAGAGGTTGTATGAGGGAACGAGTATGTCTGTCTGTTAGAGTGACTGTTGTGAACAGACATTGTAGAGTCCTTCAAACATAACCAGTCTTCGATTTCGATTATATTGCTCCTCATGTGGAAAAAAAGAAGAGAAAAAAAAAAAAAGAGCCCATCACTGGGGTTCTATAGATTATTGGTTAAGGTAATAGGTAACTAGCACATTCATTACACAAATGCCTTTTGGTTATTTCTTTTCTATTTTGGTCATTCATGTATATTATGTTATACTAGGAAAAAAGGCCCGTTTCTGAGCGCAATGAAACAGGCGCCCCCTCCCTCCGTTCCTCCGAGCTGCTTGCCTGCCTCCGTGTGACCGTCGGACGTTGTTCGTGGTTCGCTCTGTGTGGGGAGGGTTTTTTTTTTTTGTGCTGCGCCTCCGTGCCTGTGCCGTTTCTCAGTTGGTGAGAAGTCATGTGTGTACTCGGTGTAAAGAGCTCCTAGCATCCAGGGAACAGGTCCGATCTCTGGAGGCTAAAGTAGCAGACTTGGAGGAGCTGAGGCAGACAGAGAGGTTTATACAGGAGGCCTACAGCGCCATAGTAGAGAAGTCCCACCTCCAATCTGGCAATCTCTGTGCTGTCATGGACGAGAAAGGTTACCTGAAGGAAGAGCATCACCGTGGAGAGGCAGAAAGCAATCCAGTAGCCCACATCTGCCCTCCAGGGGATGCAATATCCTCTCACACCAAGAATGTGCCTCCAGAGGCACCCAGGAGGGGATAGGATGGCCACTGTAGATGGACATTCAGTCATTAGGCTTGTAGATAGTTTGGTCACTTACCTGGCTAATGCAAAGATGGCGGACCTCACACGTCACCTAGATAAGATTTTAGATAGTACTGGGTACCAATAACATAGGAAAACATGGGAGGGGGGGTCTGGAAACTTCTTAGGTAGAAAGCTGAAATCCAGAGCCTCCAGAGAAATTTCAGAAGTGTTTCCCATTCCAGGTGCAGAGCCCAAAAGACAGGCAGAGCTCCAGAGCCACAATGCGTAGTTGAGACGATGGTGCAGGGAGGAGAGTTTTTAGATTTTGTTAAAAACTGGGTAACAGCGCTTTTGCCTAGTCTTTAAAATGTGGCTCACAAAGCAACGCGTGTGCCTTTCATTAAAGCCCAAGGCCCTAAAATTAAATCTACAAAAGCAATCAGCAAGTCATATAGCTGGTCTATTTGGTTTAGCAAGCAACAGTATGCAAATATTTATTTTTATATACCAAGTACACCAAATCCTGCAGAATTATTTACACACTAATTTACAGTAATCCCAGAACAGATGGGAGCTTACATATACCATTATGAATTTTCTTTTTAATGAAAATTGTTTTTAAAAGTGCTTTGTAAGGCGAGTTAAGCCCGACTTGACTGAAAAATCTGCAATTTTTTGCTGACAGTAAGGTTAAGATGTCTTTGCTTTGATTGCTAATAAATGACTAGCTGGTCCACCATGGGCACCAGCCTTATGCTTTGACACAGCCAACTGACTCTCCCAACCATTCATCCCAATTCATTCTAGTTATCGTCATGCACACAGAATTCTAAATCTTTGGTATGAACAAATCCAACACCTGGATCAACACACGTTGCAGAATGTTCAAGGCATACTTACTATTTTGTAAATGAGCATTAAGAACTGTAATTTAGTTTTCAAAATGTCACCATATCTCCTGGCTTCTCAAAATTAAAACCAGAAATTAAGAAATGTAATTTTTACTAAATCCACTCATTAACGGAGCGCAGGAAAGAATTCAAGGCATTCTCGCCACTATTAGTGCTGAGATCTGGGCTGCACAGCTGGACTTCATCAAAAAAGAAGTGCTGACTAGTGCCAAGAAACAGCTTCAAACAACGCTCCACTTCTTAAGCAGAAGATGGTCTCTAGTTACTTATTCACCTATTTTGATTCTATGAATACAGCATGCACACAAATCTTCCCAGTATGATCCTCACATGTAATTTTGCCTATTTTCTCTTTCCTTGAATCTTTTTAATACGTTTATGATTCACTTCAAAAGACTGCTTTTGTAGCTAATCGCAGCATGCTTACTGTATATAGAACATTGAAAAATGTTAAACAGTGATTTAGATAGGAACAATGTTTTGAAATTGTATTTCCGACATATGGCTGATAGTTTTTTTGGGTTCAAAGATAAATATATTTCCTGACATATCAAGGGAATCGCAGACTAGGAGGTGTGAACTCTTGGCTTTTAAGCCAAGAATCATTGCCCTAGGTGGGACCTTCCTAGAGCGATTCCCTTGTGTTTTATTTCCTGATTACTTATTTGTTGAACCCAGGAAATTACAAGAGTTTGTGGAGTTAAAAGAACAGATGAAGAATCCTCTGCAGCAACTTCCTTTAAGTTACCACTGTACCGGCTGCAATTACCGATTAACCTTCCTCCCTCAGAAAATATGAATTATAAGATTAACCATTCCGTGTTTTTCTTATTTTCTTTGAGATTGTTTTCCTGATCTTGGATCCCCCAATTGTGGACAATAATGTGGACTAACAAAGATGATATTTTTCCTTAATGTTTGTTTTAATTGATATTTTCTCTTTTCTTTCCCATTTATGTATTGGACATAAATATAATATAAAATGAATAAAATAATTAAAAAAAAAGTGTTAAACAGATCAGTAAAAAAGTTAAAGGGTTGAAATAAAATACATGCATGGTTGTGTGTGTGAACATATGAATGCCTGGAAGAAAGTCTGTGCGTGTCTGTCTACACAAATGCCTATGCTACTCTAAGTGCACGTTCGTTCGTCACAGCTATAGTCCCGCGAGACACTTTTCTCAAGAGCAGGTGTGTAAGTATGCGAGTATAAAAGTCAAGAAAAAATCAATCCGACTTTTACAGTGTAATCTCATCAAGAGCTGCTACAACGGAATTCTATGCTGTTGAACGTCCTACTCTTACCTAAATTATAGCACTATAATTCTCAAAACCCCTTGCAATAAAACACATCAGCATAATTTGCTTTTGCTGCTATAAGATATGAGCCCGACTCGCCAGTTCCTTCTGACCTATAGCCAAAGTGGACACACCCACAGACCTGGCAACATAATGACCACCACCTTAAAAGTCAAGGGTAAAGTGGTTTTAATTTACACTGGATTAGAGTCTGCTGCCATTTCTACTTCCTGCTGAAATCCATCTCAGAAAAACTACTTTCTGGCACAGACTTAAAAATCCATCAGCTTAAATGAAGTTCTCTCACTAGAAAAATGTGCTTCAGGAAAGAAACGTTCAAGGTTTACAGTTTAGAATGAATTATTAGAAAAAAAGCAGCATTGCTGAAGACAACTTTCCCTAACGATCCCAGATTTATTTTGCTGGAAATATAAATACTAATAAGTTACACATCTCTGGGCTTGAAGTTTCTAAGGTTCACATTCATAAGGGTCGTGTTTGCAATGAGATGATGCAGTCAGTCCATTTCTTGTGCTGTGTGCATGATCCAATGCTTGCATCCAACACAAATCTGCTTTAACAGGAAACAACTCCTAAGTGGCTGCTAAAATAATTCTTTCTATAAATGTCAGCCCAAACTGGAAGACCTTACTTCAGCAAGCTTTGTATCCTGTACAGTTCCTTATAGTTGCAGATGGTACAGCATGTGTTAAAACACTCCTAATGCTTTTCAGAGCTAATGCATGATACGCCAGGCCTGCAACTTGCAGGGTAATTACTTATGTATTGTACTTTACCATCCAGCAAGACAACAAGATGAATTAACAGGGAGGGGTAGCCTACTAGCTAGAGTAATGAGTTGGGAACCAGGAAATCTGGATAAAAGTCTTTGTTTCTGCCATTCTGACCTTGGGCAGGTCATCCTCTCCACTTGCCTCAAGCATCTGCATAATCATAGGAGCCTGCTCTGTGGGTGCAGAGTCCCCAGTATTAAGTAAGCTCCTTCAAATCGGAGCTTTATGGAAGGTGCATACTCTCAACAAAGTCGATTTGAAATAATCTGTATCACCCCCCCCCCTCTCAAAAGCACATTTTACTATATTTGAACAATTATGTTGATTACAAAAAAGCATACATACCCACCAAGAACCCAATATAATTAGAAGAATTGCCTTTACCAAGGAAGTGTTGAACCCTAAACAATTAAATATCAATGTGGCTGTCTGAATGTTTTAAACCCTTACGTATGCTTCAACTATTAATGAAAATCTCCACTAACTTATTTGATCTTATAGTCTTAGGACTTTCAAACATATTCAATATATATTGGAAAGGTTTTTCATTTCATTTTTATATATCACATTTTCAAAAAAAAGGGACTCAAAATAGCTTAAGATACTAAGAAATGCAATAATAATAATAATATCATATACAGTTAATACATAAAATAAAAGTACTTTGGACACAATGCCACCAAGAATTATCATGTAATGTATTTGGAAATCTCCATACTTAGGGGCCCTTTCACTAAAGCTTAGCACATGCTAACTGAATTAGCACATGCTAAATGCTAAGAAGCCCATAGTATAAAATGGGATTTAGTAATAGGGCTTCTTCATTAGCTGTTAATAATGAAGGTTTTCAGCATAATACACAAATAGGGTGTGACTATATTTGGTACTGAAAAAAAAAAATCGGTGCAGATGGAAACATAGTAGGTGACGGCAGACAAAGACCTCTACAGTCCATCCAGTCTGCCCAACAAGATATACATATATGTACTACTTTATATGTATACCTGACCTTGATTTGTATGTACCATTTTCAGGGCACAGACCGTAGAAGTCTGCCCAGTACTAGCCCCGCCTCCTAACCACTAGCCCTGCCTCCCAACCACCGGTGCTGCCACCCAATCTCTGCTAAGCTTCTGAGGATCCATTCCTTCTGAACAAGATTCCTTTATGTTTATCCCACGCATTTTTGAATTCCGTTACCATTTTCATCTCCACCGCCTCCCGCAAGAGGGCATTCCAAGTATCCACCACTCCCTCTGTGAAAATACTTCCTGACATTTTTCTTGAGTCTGCCTCCCTTCCAACTTCATTTCATGTCCTCTAGTTCTACCACCTTCCCATCTCCGGAACAGGTTCATTTGCGGGTTAATACCTTTCAAATATTTGTATCATATCACCCATTTCTCCTTTCCTCCAGGGTATACATGTTCAGGTCAGCAAGTCTCTCCTCATACGCTTTGTAATGCAAATCCCATAACATTTTTGTAGCTTTTCTCTGCACTGCTTCAATTCTTTTTACATCCTTAGCAAGATACGGCCTCCAAAACTGAACCGCCTATGCGTATTCTATGAACCGCACACCTAGCGCCATTCACACAACTAAACTTTAGGCGCAGACATTTACACCAATGAAAAGCTGGTGTTTGAGGCTTCTGCAGATAAGGACAGAGCCCAAAGGGACGGGAACAAACTGTCTCCATGCCATTCTCTAGTCTTAACCATAGGAATTAGCAAAATTAGCATAATGGAAAAGTGATATAAGTACATAAGTAATGCCACACTGGGAAAAGACCAAGGGTCCATCGAGCCCAGCATCCTGTCCATGACAGCGGCCAATCCAGGCCAAGGGCACCTGGCGAGCTTCCCAAACGTACAAACATTCTATACAATCAAGCCATTGTGACATCACTAATGAGGTTGGCTCTTATTGGTGGAATGAGCCACTGTGACATCACAATAGGTTAAATCACTGCTCTATGTAATAAAAGTGAGCCAAGTAGAGGACATAAGTACATAAGTAATGCCACACTGGGAAAAGACCAAGGGTCCATCGAGCCCAGCATCCTGTCCATGACAGCGGCCAATCCAGGCCAAGGGCACCTGGCAAGCTTCCCAAACGTACAAATATTCTATACATGTTATTCCTGGAATTGTGGATTTTTCCCAAGTCCATTTAGTAGCGGTTTATGGACTTGTCCTTTAGGAAACCGTCTAACCCCTTTTTAAACTTGCCAAGCTAACCGCCTTCACCAAGTTCTCCGGCAACGAACTCCAGAGTTTAATTACGCATTGGGTGAAGAAAAAGTTTCTCCGATTTGTTTTAAATTTACTACACTGTAGTTTCATCGCATGCCCCCTAGTCCTAGTATTTTTGGAAAGTGTGAACAGACGCTTCACATCCACCTGTTCCACTCCACTCATTATTTTATATACCTCTATCATGTCTCCCCTCAGCCATCTCTTCTCCAAGCTGAAAAGCCCTAGCCTCCTTAGTCTTTCTTCATAGGGAAGTCGTCCCATCCCCGCTATCATTTTAGTCGCCCTTCGCTGCACCTTTTCCAATTCTACTATATCTTTCTTGATATGCGGCGACCAGAATTGAACACAATACTCAAGGTGCGGTCGCATCATGGAGCGATATAACGGCATTATAACATCCTCACACCTGTTTTCCACACCTTTCCTAATAATAGCCAACATTCTATTCGCTTTCAGAGCCGCAGCAGCACACTGAGCAGAAGGTTTCAGTGTATTATCGACGACGACACCCACATCCCTTTCTTGGTCCGTAACTCCTAACGTGGAACCTTGTATGACGTAGCTATAATTCGGGTTCTTTTTTCCCACATGCATCATCTTGCACTTGCTCACATTAAACATCATCTGCCATTGAGCCGCCCAGTCTCGTAAGGTCCTTCTGTAATTTTTCACAATCCTGTCGCGAGTTAACGACTTTGAATAACTTTGTGTCATCAGCAAATTTAATTACCTTGCTAGTTACTCCCATCTCTAAATCATTTATAAATATATTAAAAAGCAGCGGTCCTAGCAAAGCATATTGCATGAGTGATGTGCAAAAGCAAATTCAGGTTGAGCTTGCAGTGGGGGGTGGGGGCGAAGAGAGAGCAAGCTAGCCAGATGAGGAGAAAGAACAAAACAACAGCTTTCCTCTACTATACTCTTCATATTTAACAAATCAGGATGATTGTTGCTTCTAGAATGGAAAAACGTACCAACACATTAGATCACTAGGAAAGGCTGTGAATGAACACTTCACCCAGAACTTTAAATAAAAAAGGCAGAGAAACAACTGAGTGTCCAGCTATTGCTGTCTGCCAAAGTGACTGCCCAGGGCACCTTAAGTCAAAGGTGATCATTTTTTAAGAGTTAATGAACGATTTTCTGTATGTTCCATGTGTTCAACTGAAGGAATTTTCCCTTCAAACAATACCTATTTCCTTGCCAACCTGACATTTTGTTTTGGAAACCATATTTATGTTGTCCAGTGTGATAATTTCAATATAAGGGCAGCAGATCATTGCAAAGGCCTAACGGAGCAATCTGTGTGCTTGGGAAAGGACTTACAGTGAATCCTGATGATCTGTCTATATCAGCCATGGTTATATCATAATCCTCTCTCACTCTGATTGGAATCTGTAGGGATGCAAAGGCTTAAAACTTCCTGCATAGGAACTGAAAAGAACCATAATTAATTTGTACAGTGTACACAGCATTTTTACAGAGACATAAGAAAGTAATTTGGTGGGAGAAGCAGGAGCAGTTTCTGATTTTGCTATAATCATAATCACTGGCCAAAGGCAAGATATTATGGTTTGAAGATGTTTATGGGAAAAAAGGCCTTATTAGGAGGTGTTTTTCTTCAGAACCCTTATTACTTCACATGTCTAGGATGCAGTACTCGGGAACGGCAAACACAGAAGAAAGCAGACCTCCGCAATGGAGAAACCAAGAAAAGAACACAGCGAAGGTGACAAGATGGATGACGCCAAACAAACTTCTACTGGACTCAGAAAAAAGTTCACAGCAAGAGTTTATTTTTAAAAAACTGGACTCGACACGAGTCGTGTTTGTCTGTTCAGGCCTGCCTCAGGAGTCCCTAAAATGATATACAATAAATTATATTAACTCAGTACTCACCACGGCCACAAGGTGTCAGTATCATCTATTATAACAATAGGATACTGCCACCTTTTGGCAGATGCCAAGATATTTTTCGCCTTCCAGTTTTCAGATAGATCCCTACATTTTAGAAAAAGGAAAGGGGATGGGACTTGATATACCACCTTTCTGTGGTTACAATCAAAGCAGTTTTACATATTATATACAGGTACTTATTTTTACCTGGTGCAATGGAAGGTTACGTGACTTGCCCAGAGTCACAAGCAGCTGCAGTGGGAATCAAACCCAGTTCTCCAGGTTCTCAGGCCACTACACTAACCACTATAATACTATCCTGGTTCTAAGTTTTACATAGAGCTATTTATCCTGAAAATTTGGTGCTGTATACTTAAAGGTTTGAAATAAAATGAGCACGCTAACAGAGCAAAAACAAGAAAAAGTACAAGAAAAGACGTCATTAACCTGTCAACTTGATATTTTGAAGAGATTTGCTAATATAGATGCTACAAATCCCTTGACAATTGAAAGAATTAAGAATATTTGAACCAAGAACACAGCTGGTTGTGAACAATTTCCTTTCCTTATGTTTTTTTTTTAGTACACTCTCTCTCACAAAATCTTGCATAGCAAAATAAGGCCAAGATAAAGCTGATATCCTCTCTTGTAAACAAGAGAATATTTTGCACTTGACCTCTTCCACTAAATTTGGTGCAGAAATTGTCTTGTGTTTAGATGCAAAAAGAGTTTTTATAGGTTTGTTACTAAAGAAATATACTTTGAAAGACACTGTGCTTGGACAGTTTATAAACCACACACATTTTCCATATACTCATTAGCAATGTGCTTGAACAAATCAAAGTGTATTACTCACTTCTTTAGTAACCTGCATGCAGTTACAAATAACCTTCAAACTACAGTATTTTTGCAAATGGCCACTTCAGCAGAAAAGAGATCATGATACACTGAAATGTGTCATGAGGAAAACCCCTGACCCTAAATTTTGCTATGGGCTACAATCAATCTTGAGTGCATGGGGTTCAATGAAGGTTGCTTAACTCTACTTCTACTTATCATTTCTATAGCGCTACTAGACATACGCAGTGTTGTACAATGGACATGAAGAGAAAGTCCCTGCTCGACAGAGCTTACAATCTAATTAGGACAAACAAGACAAATAAGGGATAAGGGAATTACTAAGATGGGAATGATAAACCATGGGTACTAAACAAGTGAGTAAGGGTTAGGAGTTAAAAGCAGCATCAAAAAGGTGAGTTTTAGCCTAGATTTGAAGACAGCCAGAGACGGAGCTTGACGTAACCGGCTCAAGATACTACTTTTACAACTCAACAAAAAATGATCTACATTTATTATTTGCATAACTTAAGAGTGAATTAGTTGTGTTTAGAATCAGCTGTGCTTGGAATTCCTTTAGTGAAGCCACTTGAGGCTAACCTCAAAATAAGAGCACTTCACTATGGTTCAGGTTCATCTGATTTTCTAAGACGTTCCCTCAGGTTTGATAGGAAAAATTAATCTGACTTGACGGTAGCCTAACGGTTAGAGCAGGGGACTGAGAACCAGGGGATTCAGGGTTCAAAACCCACCACTGCTCCTTGTGATCTTGAGCAAGTCACTTAACCTTCCATTGCTTCAGGTACAAAAACAGATTTTTTTTTTTTTTAATCTTATACTTATATATTTTTAAATCTGTACTATATAGGGATTTTTAGTATGTTATGATTATCAGACAAAGTAATGCTGCTACTTTTTCTTATTATATAAATTTTTTTGACTTGTAAGTTTGTTAACCTTTGCCTAAGGGCCTCTTCATCTGCTGATTAGTTTTGAACATAAGTACATAAGTAATGCCATACTGGGAAAAGACCAAGGGTCCATCGAGCCCAGCATCCTGTCCACGACAGCGGCCAATCCAGGCCAAGGGCACCTGGCAAGCTTCCCAAACGTACAAACATTCTATACATGTTATTCCTGGAATTTTGGAGTTTTCCAAGTCCGTTTAGTAGCGGTTTATGGACTTGTCCTTTAGGAAATCGTCCAACCCCTTTTTAAACTCTGCTAAGCTAACCGCCTTCACCACTTTCACCGGCAACGAATTCCAGAGTTTAATTACACGTTGGGTGAAAAATTTTCTCCGATTTGTTTTAAATTTACTACACTGTAGTTTCATCGCATGCCCCCTAGTCCTAGTATTTTTGGAAAGCGTGAACAGATGCTTCACATCCACCTGTTCCACTCCACTCATTATTTTATATACCTCTACCATGTCTCCCCTCAGCTGTCTCATCTCCAAGCTGTATAGCCCTAGCCTCCTTAGTCTTTCTTCATAGGGAAGTCGTCCCATCCCCGCTATCATTTTAGTCGCCCTTCGCTGCACCTTTTCCAATTCTACTATATCTTTCTTGAGATGCGGCGACCAGAATTGAACACAATACTCAAGGTGCGGTCGCACCATGGAGCGATACAACGGCATTATAACATCCTCACACCTGTTTTCCATACCTTTCCTGATAATACCCAACATTCTATTCGCTTTCTTAGCCGCAGCAGCACACTGAGCAGAAGGTTTCAGTGTGTTATCGACGAGGACACCCAGATCCCTTTCTTGGTCCGTAACTCCTAACGTGGAACCTTGCATGACGTAGCTATAATTTGGGTTCTTTTTTCCCACATGCATCACCTTGCACTTGCTCACATTAGACATCATCTGCCATTTAGCCGCCCAGTCTCCCAGTCTCGTAAGGTCCTCTTGTAATTTTTCACAATCCTGTCTATATTAGATATGATTTTACTGCTAGTGCTAAATGATGTTATGCTAAAGGGAGCCTCCTTCCGGAGGTCATGAGAGGCAGTACGTATAGAGGCGCATTTTCAAAGCGCTTAGACTTACAAAGTTTCATAGAGGCATATTTTCAAAGCGCTTAGACTTACAAAGTTGCATAGAGGCATATTTTCAAAGCGCTTAGACTTACAAAGTTGCATAGTAGCCTATGGAACTTTGTAAGTCTAAGTGCTTTGAAAATGAGCCTCATAGTCACAGTGTGCTTAGATATTCTTTTGTGTCAGGCCGGGGGGGGGGGGGGTGCTCACTACAAATGAGAATTTCTGTATCCTATTTTCTTGGTTTTCGATTGGGTTTGGTATTTCAGGATCTCTTTCTGCACAGCAGTACAGAATAGTCACCACCACTTCTATTAATAATGACATTCTTATGCTTTTTGACTTTAACACAATCTCTGCTTTCGGTCAGTGGTCACACAGAGCTACACGCATCTTCAGTGTGTTATACAATGAGTGGAAAACTTATTTTCCTCTAGTGGTTTTCAATGTGTGATTACTGTGGTCTGAGGTAGCGGGCCTCTACTCAGCAGCCATTAATAATGCAGGCCTATTCAACGTGTTATACATGATGAGTAGATTTGCGAGGAATAAATAACCTTAAATGAAAAGTATTGTTTTTTCTATTTGTATACAACCAACCCAGTAAAAGTCTCTCACTCGCTTCTGACAATTATCTGGATATATTTAAATGAACAGTGTGGTTGAAAATCTGCTTAAAAAGTCAGGCCGCTGAATATATGGTCCTAATAAACTTAGAGGCCCTTTTATTAAACAGTGGTAAAATCCACATTTAACACAGCTTAACTTTACGGTGCGGTAGCTGTAAATTTCATGTGGAATTGGGAGCATCCTCAGTATTTTCCTTTGCCAATTAATAGATTTTGAAGTTTTCAGGAAGACAAATATAAAAAATGACCTGACCTGGATATCAGTGAAGAAAGTCGACAGGGCAGTAAAGTCACAATGAACGTGGGCGCAGATTTACGTGGAAGCATCTAGTGCCTATTTACGAGGCAGTAAGTGGTACCACATTAGTTTAGTACAGTATGTTTCTAACTGCCAAACGCCTTCCACACCCCTGACAGA
Organism: Microcaecilia unicolor; assembly: GCF_901765095.1. Lineage (NCBI taxonomy): Eukaryota > Metazoa > Chordata > Amphibia > Gymnophiona > Siphonopidae > Microcaecilia > Microcaecilia unicolor. The sequence goes on along the minus strand of NC_044038.1, from coordinate 222,391,462 downwards.
CGAGGGGAGGGGGGAACTGCATGGGAAACCACACATTTAACTACTATAATTAGAGCAAAAGTCCCTTAACACTGCTCCGTGCTAGCAGTTAATGTATGGTAAATCGTGCACTAAGGGCTAGATTCTATATACGGTGCCTGAAAATTCCATGCGGAAAAAAATGCACCTAGGCGTATCCTATAAAGTACGCCTTTATTTTATAGAATAGGTTTAAATTTCCACACGGTATAAACAGAATATGCCAAGCGCCTCTCCACACAACCAAATTTAGTTGCAGCCATTTATGCCATGTTTTACTTGGCGTAAATCCCGATGTCTAAATCAGGTGCAGAGCGGGTGTATTCTATAACAACGCACATAGATTTTAGAAACGCCCATGGCCATGCCTCCTTTTCAACTAAGCAACTTAGAATTTAGGCGCACCGTGTTACAGAATACGCTTAGTGAGTTGTGCATGTAAATCTTGATTAACGCCCATTCTTCATCTGTCGTCATTTACTATGTTACTAGTGCTGATAATTGCTTGTTAACATCCAATTGACAGCACCAATTGGTTAGTTAACCAATTAAGCACATTGTTATAGAATACGCTTTGATTTCCATGCAGAAATTAAGGCGTGATATATACAATCCTGGGGTAAGTGCTTATTAAGAGGGCATATGGACAAGTTAACCACTTAAATTTTAGAAGTGCTATTTATGTGGGTCACCTGAAAGGTAAATTTATCTGGACAGCAACTGAACATTTCCTCTATCTGCATAACTTTTAGCCCCAACCCCAGAATGTCCCTAGCTGCTTCGATACTTAAAATGTTTAAGGGGCCTTGTAAGTTTAAACGACATTTTGGAAAATTCAGAACTTATAGATAATATTATTAGTGACTTTCGTCTTTGATTTAGATAGGAACAATGTTTTGAAATTGTATTTCCGATACATGGTTGATAGTTTTTTGGGTTCAAAGATGCATATATTTACTGACACATCAAGGGAATCGCAGACTGGGAGGTGTGAAGTCTTGGCTTTTAAGCCAGGAATCATTGCCCTAGGTGGGACCTTCCTAGCGCGATTCCTTTGTAAGTGTTTTATTTCCTTATTACTTATTTGTTTGAACCTAAGAAATTATAAGACTTTGTGGAAACAGATGAAGAATCCTCTGCAGCAACTTCCTTCAGTTACCACTGTACCGGCTGCAATAACCGATTAACCTTCCTCCCTCAGAAAATGTGACGTGTAAGATTAACCATTTTGCGTTTTTCTTATTTTCTTTAAGATTGTTTTCCTGATCCTGGATCTTCCAATTGTGGACAATTATGTAAATATATATTGTTGAGAGAAAATGTTTTCCTTTTTATATTAATTTCTGTATCTCCTTCCATTTATGTGATAAATGTGAATGTAATTAAGTAAAATGATAAATAAATAAAATTTAAAAAAAAATGTTTAAGGGGCCTTACTAAATGTGGCCCACGGTGGCGCTGGCACAGGGGACTGCCGCGTGCTGAGGCCACCTGTTACCACCACTGGTAAAAAGGCATAAAAACAAAAAGAGCCAGTAAATGGCTATGCAGGTTATTTAAAAATACTGCTATTTATTTAGGAGTGTGACAAGGCTACAGCCCAGAGGTACAAAATGAAACAACAAAATCCTGAACTACGAATCCCAGAATGCATTGCCCATCCCAGCAAAGGGAGCCCAAGGGATAGACAAGATGGGTATATACCTACTCTGACCTCAAGAGGGAGGGAGAAGGAAGAAGCCCAGTTCCCTGGCTCCGTAATCAATACATGATGCCTCCCACCTGTAGAGGGAAGGGTGGGGTTAAGGCTGCTGAGCAAGAAGCAGAAGGGGGATGGAAGGGGAGCTGGAGAGCCCTGAGGAAGGTAGCACCTAAAGGGGGAAAAGCTATGTGTTTAAAAGTTTTGATTTAAAACCTGTTGTAAGGAAGAAGCCTGTTTGGATTTGAACTGTTTGCTGTGGGGGAAGGGCAGAGGACTGCAAGAGTTATAAGCCTGGTTCCCCAGCTGCTCCTGTTTGTTGTGTAAGAACTGTGGGAGCTGGAAACCCGGGTTGGACAGGAGGGAACAATTTTGCTGAAAGGCCAGCACTGCTTGTGATACGTACTGTGAAAAGGAAGTATTTCCAAAGGGGACTATTGCAGCCCTCAAGAACGGTCAGAGACTTTGGATTGCTGGGGGAGGGGCAGCACTACCCTGCCTGGGGCAGCCCTAACCCCAGGGCTGGACTGAAGCTTTTGTTTGTAACTTGGAAACAAAAAGAAAAAGAAAAGAATATTTGAAAGTACCTGCTGGTGGCAATTTGTGGGGCTTGGATTAATCCTGGGGAGGAGACTTCCTTCCTCCCCCTACTGGCGCAGCGGTCCCGTTTACAGGAGGCAGTGAGGGCTCTGGCAGTAACCTGGCAGTAATCAGGCAGCATGCGGCACTGCCCGATTACTGCCGGACATGCCCCCTGGCACTAGAAAATAAAGGTGTGTGGGAGACCCGGAACTACCACCAGGCTCCTGGGCGAGCCTGTCAGTAGGGCCGATTTGCCATGCACCAAGCCAGTGGCAGCCCTAAATTTTGGCTGCATATTAACTAGACACAGAAAACCTATCCGTTCACTAGAAGCAAACTGAAAAAAAGCCCAACCTACTTGTATTGTTAACACCCGATGCCAACAACATTGAAGCTTTTGAATACTGACTAGTTCTCTGAATCTCTCTTCTCTGGCTTCTAATTAAACCCCTGGAGAAATAATTCTTTTGTAGGAGCTGTGACAAACCTATTGAACAAGTTATCTGCTGACATTCACATTTCTCAGAATTTATTTTTCCCCCTGAGCGAACCAAATTCCCGATGAAACAATTATGAGTAAGGGGGACTCGCAACTAAAAAAAAAGAAAAGAAAAGAGTGTGTATAATACATTAATTCAATCCCTCTCTCTCACATTGTAACTGTATGAGTAAGAGAGAGTCTCTGTTGAAGGAGAATCAAAGAAAGAGAGAAAAACGAAGGCAGATAAAAGACTATATGGCCTTTCCAGTCTGCCCATCCATGCCATCTACTCTCCCTATCACTCCCTTAGAGAGCCTCTGTACTTGTCCCAGGCTTTCTGGAGTTCAGATACTGGTTTCATCTCCACTGGGAAGCTGTTCCAGGAATTTACCAACCTTTCCATAAAGAAATATTTCCTCAGGTTAATTCTGAGTCTGTGTCCGTTCACCTTCATCCGATGCCCCCTCATTCCAGAGCTTCCTTTCAATTGAAAGAGACTCACCTCCTATGTATTTTGGTTTGGTTATGATTTTTCTGCATCCTAAAGACCTTAAAAGCGAATTGCTGCTAAACCTTATTTGTCTACAATGCGATGCTGGCCCTAAAACTAAAGTATACAGCCAAAATAGAAAATTTTGGATGCTTAAATTAACATGTGTATGGAGGAGTTGCCTAGTGCTTAGCACAGCAGGCTAAGAATGAGAAAACCCAGGATTCAAATCCTTCTGGGCATGCTTTGTGACCTTGGGCAAATTTCCCAAGATTGTAGATTGCTTCAGACTCCATTCCTTAAGTACAATTTAGGGCCAAAGGCAGGATTAACTCTTTTTGTGGACCCTAGGTAAACAAGCATACTGGGACCCCCATCATAACATAAATACATTTTAAATCTCCCACAAACGGGGACACACATGGCTCTGACTGCAGAGGAGATCCAGCAAAGGAGGAAACAGCTAGTCAGAAATGCTGCTTGCTGACTGAAGGGCAATACATGTAGGGTGGAAAGGGCAGACCTTTGTGTGTAATGGGGGCTCTGGTTCCCCCATGCCTCCAACTCATCTTTCTGCCCACAGTTGACTTATCAGGGCAAAAATCCACCTTTAGAGTCACAAAGCCGCACATCTGAAAGGGCCCCTCTTAAACATCTGAGCCCTAAGCCCAGTTTGTCTTTAACCCTGCACTAGAGGGTGACTGAAACTAGGGTTCTTGGTTTCAACTGAAACCGACTCAGCAGCCAAAATCTGCCATTTAGTTTTGACCGAAAATGAAAACGGTGCCTCCCCCACCCATGCAGAATACAGGTCTTCCCGGACCAGCCACCAGCTAATATTAGTGCACCCCCCCCCCCCCAGCAGAGGGCAGATCCTCCTGGACCACCCCTCCCCCAACCACAACTCCTCCATCCTTCCACCTTTAAATGCCCTGGTGATCTAGTGGCCTCTTCAAGCAAGAGTGGCCCTTGATGGTGGGGCTCCCAAGACTGCCACAGGAGGTCCCAGCAGCCATTTTGAGATTGGAACCAATATAAGGTAGCAAGAGCTCTGTCGTTAACCCTGCATCATCCAGTTAGCATGCAGTAATCCTAACACACTAGCTGGATAATGCAGGAATGCCCACTCTCCCCTCCTAAAAATATATATTTTTTAATAGATAATGCACATGTTACCACCTGCTAACCACACTTTTAGGGCTTAACACCCTTTAGTAAAAGCATTCTTAACTGCACACTAACATATTTTCTATGGGTCCCAATTTATGGGATAGGACTTATTTGCTAATAACAACATGTTAACATTGCTAGCACATGCTAATATAGTAGCCTCGCTTAATAAATAGACTTAGAGGGGCATAATTGAACGAAAACGCCTATCTCCATGGGCGTTTATCTCCAAGAACGGGTCCGTGAAGGGGTGGACCGAACCGTATTTTGGGAAAAAATAGACGCCCATGTTTTATTCAACAATGTGTGAGCTGGGCGTTTTTGTTTTTCAGCGATAATGGAAAATGAAAGCGCCCAGCTCAAAAACGAATAAATCCAAGGCATTTGTTCGTGGGAGGGGCCAGGATTCGTAGAGCACTGGTCCCCCTCACATGCCAGGACATCAACCAGGCACCCTAGGGGGCACTTTTACAAAACCAAAAAAAAAGGGAAAAGAGCTCCCAGGTGCATAGCACCCTTCCCTTGTGTGTTGAGCCCCCCAAATCTCCCTCAAAACCCACTGCCCACAAGTCTACACCATTACTATAGCCCTAAGGGGTGAAGGGGGGCACCTACATGTGGGTACAGTGGGTTTGGGGGGGTTGGATGACTAATAAGCATTAAGCAGCACAATTGTAACAGGTAGGGGGGATGGGCCTGGGTCCACCTGCCTGAAGTCCACTGCACCCCCTAACAACTGCTCCAGGGACCTGCATTCTGCTGCCAGGGAGGTGGGTATGACATTTGAGGGTGAAAATAAAAAGTTGTGAAACATCATTTTTTTGTGGTGGGAGGGGGTTAGTGACCACTGGGGGACTCTGGGGGTAATCTGGTCATTTAGGGCACTTTTTGGGGCCTTATTCGTGAAAAAACAGGGTCCAGGAAAAGTGTCCTAAATTCTAGCTAAAAACGCATACTTTTTTCCCATTATCGGTGAAATGCGCCCATCTTTGTTCGGCAGATAACCACGCCCCAGTTCCGCCTTCGCCACACCTCTGACACGCCCCCATCAACTTTGTCCGCATCCGCGACGGAGTGCAGTTGAAAACGTCCAAAAATCGGCTTTCGATTATACCGCTTTATTCGTTTTGTGAGATAAACGTCCATCTCCCGATTTAGGTCGGAACTTGGGCGTTTTTCTCGTTCGATTATAAGCAGGTTAGTATACCTGCTTGTTAGACTACTATCTTGTCTTATCTTAATCATGTCACCCAAGATCTGTCTGTAACACTAAATATCTATCTTATCATGTATTCCCATTATTCATGATGTATTGTAAGCCACATTGAGCCTGCAAAGAGGTGGGAAAATGTGGGATACAAAGGTGGAGATGGAAACGGTAACGGAATTCAAACATGCGTGGGATATGCATAAAGGAATCCTGTGCAGAAGGAATGGATCCTCAGAAGCTTAGCTGAAATTGGGTGGCGGAGCAGTTGGGGGGAAGAGGGGGTGGTGGTTGGGAGGCGAGGATAGGGGAGGGCAGACTTATACGGTCTGTACTAGAGCCGGTGATGGGAGGCGGGACTGGTGGTTGGGAGGTGGGAAATACTGCCGGGCAGACTTATACGGTCTGTGCCCTGAAAAAGACAGGTACAAATTCAAGGTAAGGTACAAATTCAAGGTAAGGTATACACATATGAGTTTATCTTGGGCAGACTGGATGGACCATGCAGGTGTTTTTCTGCCGTCATCTACTATGTTACAATGTTACAATAAATAAATAAATAAACCTAGCCTTTAGGTCATGGGTGGGCAACCTTTATACACCGAGGGCCGCATGAACATCAATACTACCCTTAGTCGGCCGCACACAGCAAATTAACAATTGCACCATACAATTCACTACCAAAAAAACACAATGTCATGACTGAATTAACATAAAATATTACCAAAACAGCCTGCTATTGTACACATCTATATTTTCAAACAGTTGCTAACATTGTCAAACAAGCCTTGTCCCTTTGTTGTACCTCAAGGCTTCAACTAACCCAAAAAAAAATGGCTTTGTGCAGGCTGTTTGTTTGTTTTTTGTGATCTCAGGAGCTGCAGGTTGCCCACCCCTGCTTTAGACTGTAAACCTTCTGGCTACAGAGAAATGCCTACTGTACCCTGAACCTAACTCACGTTGCTCTATTTAATAAATGGTAGAAAAACACGTATGTGTGCATCAGACAGCGTCTGGCCAGACATCACGTATTAATGCACAATAATCTGAAGTGTCAGTTCAGCTGTATAAAGCAGCTATGAAATAAAAGGGGGAAATTACAGAAGCCCTGCAGAAATCGATGGCTCCAGTTCATGCATCTGTGCACATCAAGCTAGACCTGCTGAATGCAAATCACGGACTGCAGGAACGGGTGGAGAGACGCAAAATAAACACTGACCCGACCTGGATAAAAGTCGCGCCAGGGCAGTGATGTCACCATCGACGCGGCCGCCTTCGTTTAAGAGGCGGCTAAGGCGGTCTGAAAAGCAGGAATGCGCGCGGAGAAAGAAAAAGGCGCATTTAGGAGCCAAGAAAAAAAACCAAAATCCGTCATCACAAGCCCTGTAGCAGAGAAAGTCGCCTGTCCGGTCCTGTCCACGCTGACCCGCTGGCGTCCCCCCACCACCTACCTGCACGTCCTACAGCTCCCGGAATAACGCCGTGGTGTCGTCGCCTTCCCTCCGAGCTTCTGCCCCTGTCCCGGGCCGCCCGCAAAAAAAAAAAGAGGACACGGTTACCGCAGCAACCGCGGGTAAATACTACGGGCAGCCGCCCGGGCCAAAGTTCCTGCGCCCGAGCCGCGGGTTGTCTCGTACCCCTGCTCTCAGGAACATTCCTTTTCTGCCCGCAGCCGAGAAGTCCGATCCACAATGCAGAAATAACCATCGCCTCTTAATGTTTGACTGGATCATCTTCGTTCCTAGAAAGCAGCGTTTAAAAGATTTGTCTTGACGTTGTCTGTTTTTATTGGTGCCCCGTTTTTTTCTTGGGCATCTTTGTGCATCAGGAAGGGCGAATCACTTGGCCATTTATTTTACCCTCCTGGGACTGGATAGGATGGACTTGGCCAATCGCTAGTTAACATTTCATGTACATTTTAGGTTACCAGTTTAAATCCAACCCTTTGGGACCCAAGAAGCAGTGGCGTACCAAGGGTGGGGGCGGTCCGCCCGGGGCGCGCGCCTGTTGGCCGAGTCCGCTCGTTTCCTCCCTGCTGCTCCCTCTGCGCGGAACAGGTTACTTCCTGTTCCGGGGCAGAGGGAGCAGCAGGGAACGAGCGGACTCGGAGCCAACAGGTGCGCGGCAACCCCCCCCCCTCCCCAGCAGGTAAAAATGCACCCGGGGGGGTGTAATTTCGCCGGGGGGGGGCACGCTGCACCTGGGGGGGGGCGCATTGGCGATCCGCACCAGGTGTCAGCCAGCCTAGGAACGCCACTGCCAAGAAGCAGGGGCGTAGTCAGACACCCAATTTTGGGTGGGCAGAAGAACACCACTCCATCCCACAGGTGATTTGGTCTCTCCTTTTCTCACCTGCATGCCATATAGTCTCGCAAACATCCCCCCACCCACATACCTTTTAAATAGCAGATTTTCACCAGCAGCCAGCAACAACTAATACACACTGCTCATGTTGGCGGCACAGCCTTCCCAGTGATGCAACTTCCTGTTTCTGCATAGGTGGGAATACGTCTGAGGGAAGGCTGTGGGATCGATGTGAGCAGTATGTATCAGTCGCTGCTTGCTGCAGGTGAAGAAGATCTGCTATTTACAAGGTATGCAGGAGGGACAGTTGTTGGGAGTTTTCAGCTGGTGGGGCTTAGGAATCCCTGCCAGCCACGGACGGCATAGGTGTGCTACTACTGGGTGGGCCTGGGCCCATCCAAGCCTACCCTTGGCTACGCCACTGCCACGAAGATAGCAAACATGAAATTAGTTGGGAGTCTCATTTTAGTTCTTGGGGCCACAGTAGAACTGATCCATATCAAGGGTTAGCAGTAAATTAGAAAGACTGGGATCATACTCCACATGCCCTGATTTAGGAGTGAAGTTCATTCCTGGAATGGTTTGCGCAAAACTAACTCACTTGGAGAAATTGCCCCCAACAGAAACCATCTGGCCCAGAATCCTGCATCCGACAGTGGCCAATCCAGGTCACAAGTACCTAGCAGAATCCCAAAGAGTAGCAAGATTCCACGCTATCTATCCCACAGATAACATAGGCAGGCAGCACGGATATTAGGCCTTTCAGTGCACATACAAACTGCCAGACAACATAACAAAGAACTTCATTCAGATGACTGCAAAACAAGGCAACAGCTTTATTGACAACAGGCACTAAACTTCATTCAGACATGCACAAAACACCAATTCCAGGGAGCACCTGAGACCTAGTCCTTTATGTCCTGCGCTTCGCCCCAACAACAGCCAGCTGGGGCATCTTGTCCTCTATGGATGAGGACTGACCCAGCATCATGATGATGTCCAGCTAGGTTGGACATTGGTGGAGTCTCCTTCAACTAAGTCATTCAGTCCACGCCCACCTTACTCTCCAGCTGGGTGTTGCAAATCAGCAGGGCATCCATATTCAGTTTAATTTGTTCTGCAAATACTGCGCTCCACCAGACTAGTCTCTTGACGGTGCTTTATTAGCTCAGGTACTCCCTTTCCCTGGAAGCCTAGAGAATGCAGGGCCCAGCTTCCCCCTACTCTTCTCAAACTTTACAGGCCTCTGCTACAACCCTGCCCCCTTCCCACAGCCTTCCAATCACACGAGCCCAGCATCCTACATCAATGGAAACACATACCGTGCATCCACTAATGTGGGAGGGGGGAGTGTGCACCAGCTGTGGGGAATAGGGGAGTGTTAACAGTGACCCCCATCTATGCCACCACTGCAATGCTATCCTCGGGCAGCATGCTATGTTATATTACTCTATACTGTAATTATAGAGGGCTTAGGGGTCCTTTTACTAAGCTGCGGTAAGCATTAGTGCACACTTACGAGAGATAAAAAAATGACTTACCGCAGGATGTGCTCAGGCATCCTGTGATAAGTTCCAAATCTGCGAACACTAATCAGGGAGCTAATAATTAAAACAAAAAAAAATTTGTTGGAGGGGGCATATCAGGAGGCAAAGAGGGGGAATTCCTGTGCTGTAAGTTAGCACATTTCTGCTCTTTACATTCCCATTTTTGTCTAAAGTGGTTTTCAAGAGACTTACAAATGAGGTTTCAAGGGAAACAGGAATTTTAAGGTTTGTTGGCCAGGGGAGTAGCAGTTGATCACAACTAATCACCTTTTCTCTGCTTGCTGTATTCTCTTGTTTGATTTCTTGGCATTCTTTGCATTATCACATACCATGTAAATGAGTTTATCTTGTTGGGCAGACTGGATGGACCGTACAGGTCTTTATCTGCCGTCATTTACTATGTTACTATGTCCACATTACTGTGTGTTAATTGGTTAGCATAGGATTACCGTACAAGCCCTTACTGCCTACAAAATAGTAACATAGTAGATGACGGCAGAAAAAGACCTGCACGGTCCATCCAATCTGCCCAAGAAGATAAATTCATATGTACTACTTTTTTCATTTGTACTGTCCTCTTCAGTGCACAGACCGTATAAGTCTGGCCAGCCCTATCCCCGCCTCCCAACCACCAGCTCTGGCACAGACCGTATGTCTGCCCAGCACTATCCCTGCCACCCACCACCGGTTCTGGCACAGACCGTATAAGTCTGCCCAGCACTATCCCCGCCGCCCAACCACCAGCCCCGGCACAGACCGTATAAGTCTGCCCAGCACTAGTCCCGCCTCCCAACCACCAGCCCCAGCACAGACCGTATATGTCTGCCCACACTAGCCCCGCCTCCCAACCACCAGCTCTGCCACCCATTCTAGGCTAAGCTCCTGAGGATCCCTTCCTTCTGCACAGGATTCCTTTATGTTTATGCCACGCATGTTTGAATTCCGTTACCGTTTTCATCTCCACCACCTCCCGCGGGAGGGCATTCCAAGCATCCACCACCCTCTCCGTGAAAAAATACTTCCTGACATTCTTCTTGAGTCTGCCCCCCTTCAATCTCATTTCATGCCCTCTCGTTCTACCGCCTTCCCATCTCCGGAAAAGGTTCGTTTGCGGATTAATACCTTTCAAATATTTGAACGTCTGTATCATATCACCCCTGTTCCTCCTTTCCTCCAGGGTATACATGTTCAGGTCCGCAAGTCTCTCCTCATACGTCTTGTAACGCAAATCCCATACCATCCTCGTAGCTTTTCTTTGCACCACTTCAATTCTTTTTACATCCTTAGCAAGATACGGCCTCCAAAACTGAACACACGACTTGTACAGGACTTGTATAGGTGTTGGTAAGTGCTCCTGTGGTAATTTTTTTTTAATAGCCGCAGCTATTAGTGCATGGCCGTTAATATAGAAAATAGAAAATTGTCTAATTCTGTTTCTTTGGACAGAGGGTCCATTTTAACATCTACAAGACCTCTTACATGAGATTCGTACCTTCTCTGCTTCTGTGACCAAGTTAGGGGTTGGCTACATTTATAATACATCTGTCACATGGTTAGAGACACTATCAGGCTTATTTTTGAAAGAGAAGGATGCCCATATTTCGACACAAATCGCAAGATGGGTATCCTTCTCACAGGGTCGCCCAAATCGGCATAATCGAAAGCTGATTTTGGGCGTCCTCAACTGCTTTCCATCGCGGGGACGACCAAAGTTCACAGGGGCGTGTAGGAGGCGTAGCGAAGGCGGGACTGGGGCGTGCCTAACACATGGGCATCCTCGACTGATCATGGAAAAAAAGAAGGGCGTCCCTGACAAACACTTGGACGACTTTACCTGGTCCTTTTTTCCTTACAACCAAGCCACAAAAATGTGCCCTAAATGACCAGATGACCACTGGAGGGAATCGGGGATGACCTGCCCTTACTCCCCCAGTAGTCACTAACCCCCTCCCGCCCTCAAAAAACATCTTTAAAAAAATTTTTCCAGCCTCTATGCCAGCCTCAAATATCATACCCAGCTCCATGACAGCAGTATGCAGGTCCCTGGAGCAGTTTTACTGGGTGCAGTGCACTTCAGGCAGGCGGACCTAGGCCCATCACACCCCTACCTATTACACTTGTGGTGGTAAATGTGAGCCCTTCAAAACCCACCAGAAACCCACTATGCCCACATGTAGGTGCCTTCACTCCTTAGGGCTATGGTAGTGGTGTACAGTTGTGGGTTTTGGGGGGAGGGGGTTGGGGGGCTCAGCACAGAAGGTAAGGGAGCTATGCACCTGGGAACAATTACTGAAGTCCACTGCAGTGCCCCCTAGGGTTCCTGGTTGGTGTCCTGGCATGTCAGGGGGACCAGTGCACTATGAATGCTGGCTCCTCCCATGACCATGGCTTGGATTTGGTCATTTCTGAGATGGGTGTCCTCGGTTTCCATTATCGCCGAAAATCGTGGACGACCATCTCTAAGGTCGACCTCAATTTCGTGATTTGGGTGTCCCCAACCGTATTATCGAAATGAAAGATGGACACCCATCTTGTTTCGATAATACGGGTTTCCCCACCCCTTCGCCGGGACGTCCTGCAAGGACATCCTCAGGAAAACTTGGGTGCCCCTTTCAATTATGCCCCTCCACATTACCCAAAAGCATCATACCTGTTTAAGTGAGGCACTTGATCCCATTTTATTTCCAAATGACAGAATCAAAGAACAATTTCTTAACAATCTACAAAAGCAATGATTGGTAAAAGCAACAGTCTCTTGGAATTTTCATCTCATTAATTGCACCCTTAACTATTATTCCATGCAGCTCATTAGTTGCAAATTCAAGTTTACTGTGTACACATGTATGTGGACCCTAAAGGAATTTATCCAACAGCTTTTAAAGTCATCAGGATTCTGGGCATGTGCATTGAGCTACAAAAGCCAGAGTTAAAACTCCGAGCTGGGAATCATTTCATAAGCTTGAAAGAGTTTATTGAGAAGCTCCTTCTTTTCTTTTTCTGGGAGAAAGCTGGACTGGGCTGCATTGATGTTCTGCAAGAAAAGATTGATTAAATATTAGACTCTGTGGCCTTCTAGCTCCAAATCCCAAATGAAAGGCTGGGCCAGTCTTGGTTTTACTCCCATTGCATCTACGATCTCCTATATAAAACCAGAATAGGCTAATCCTATCCCTTGACACTACTTGGTCAACCTAATCCTGCAGTATATCAACACACAATCAAGGTTGCCAGATTACCCATTCAAAAACCCGCCCAAAAGTTCACACCCCCACCCCCACTGTCATCAACCCCGCCCCCGCCATCATCAGCTCCACCCCCACCCCTGCCGTCATCAACCCCACCTCCGCCGTCATCAGCTCAACCCCCTATGTCAGTAACCCCGCCCCCAATGTCATTAGCCCCACCCCCAACATCATTAACCATGCCCCCCACAGGGATAAAAACCCGCAGCTGGCCTCGAAAAAAACCCCACCCAACCAAAACAAAAGCCACCCAAAAAACCACAACCCGCAGCGGTGAAAAATTTCCCGCAGCGGGTTGCGAAAAGCCACCCAATTGGGCGGGAAAACCGTCCATCTGGCAACCGTGTAATTAGATCCCCTCCTCCAGAAGAAACACAGGAAGTTGCAGGTCTAGTATGGGAGTGGGAGAGAGTGTATAGGATGCTGCCACTTCCCCTTAAGGATGCTGTCTAACAGAACCACCTTAAGATCCATAGTCCTGCCCCAAGGGGGAAGTGACAGAGGGGTGGAGCCAGACAAGCAAAAACTAGGAAGTATAAAAGCTCAGGACACAGCTAAGTTAAGGAGGGCCAGAGGGAGGCAGCGACACCCAAATGGATTTGCTACTACCATCTATTTGTGAACTGCTACTGTGACAGTCAAATAGGCTCAGTGCCACTGGGGACCTTGAAGAACTATATGCTGGATCCAGCCAGGTGCCAGCTGGTAAGTGTTGTTGATTAGAGACCAGTGTATGCTGTGACCTGCAGAAGCAGGTCTATAGGAGGCCATTTGGCTTATACCAAATGACCTGTTTGTGTTATTTTCCCCCTTGCCTAGGAAGCTACCAAAATTAATGGGCTTTGTCAGCATTGCCAGCATGCAGAGCTGCCAAGTTACCCATTCCAGGAGGGAGACTTTTTGTCCGGTCCTGGTTTTAAATTTATATCCCAAAGCAGTGTGGGACTTGTAGTCCATGATTCTATCCATTGAAGTCAGTGCGGCAGGTCACATAATGCACCAGGATGAGGTTGGCAGAAATCCAGGACCGGCCAAACTGTCTCCCCCCTGGAATGGGTAACTTGGCAGCTCTGAGCATGGTTTAGTAAAAGGGGCCCTGTTTTTTTGTACCTTGGACAATGGAGGGTTGAGTAACTTGCCCAGGGACACAAGGAGCCACAGTGGGAATCAAACCTGATTTCCCAAGTTTTCAACCCAGTGTGCTTAGCCATTAAACTACTCCTCCACTCCTCAAGCTTTCTGTAGTGGTTTATTTAAGGGCTCTACAATGAAATGGGAATTTCTGAGTTAGGTTGGAACTTACTAGTTTTACGTGGATACGGGACTGGTTATGACAGAAGTGGAGAAGCTGGATCCGCTACGGGACACAGGTAATGGGATGGAATGATTTGACAAAGCATTGATGGAATAATTTTGTGTGTTGGGGGTTTGTTTTTGTCTGTTTTATGTAAACCACTTTGAGGTCTTGTATGACCAGGTAATGTATCATATTTTAGTAAATAATTTTTATTTGAAAACTGCTTGCTGTGCTCTTATGCAGAAGTTAGTTTCGTTGGTCTGCATACCAGCTCCAGTGGTCAAGACCTTCAAGCTTGATAAACAGAGCTGGGTTTCAGACTTAGCAAACCGTGTGCTGTAATTACAAGCAGAAGCATACTGTATGCAAATAATCCTGTAAATAATCATTTTAGAAATCTAGAAAGCCAGGCCCATTTGCATCAGTTGCAGACCAAAGACTGTCGACCTTTATCCTGCACCGTGTTTGTATGTGACTGCATGCATGCTCTATTTCTGCTCTTGAGCACAAGATTGGATCCATTTTTATAGTGGACAGGATGGAAAACATCTTTTGTCATGTGCACATTAGAACAGCACTCTTAATTCCTAAATCTCAGCTCTTTGGGTGCTTAACTTTATTTATTTATTTATTGCATTTGTATCCCACATTATCCCACCTCTTTGCAGGCTCAATGTGGCTTACAATACATATTGAATGGTGGAAAGATGCTAGAACATAGACATTTATTGTCAAAGAGGGATCTTTGGCAATATGAAATTAATAAAACAAACTCATGGTATAACAATCAGGAATTGTGAGATAGTTCAGAATATATGTGGAGTAGTTGTGTGTGTTCGCATTGGTTGATCTTTTTTGTATGCCTTGTTGAAGAGATGGGTCTTGAGCAGTTTGCGGAAGTTCATTAGTTCGTAGATCGTTTTTAAGTTGCTTGGCAGTGCTTTCTATAAGTAGGTGAAGTTTGACGCGTGCATTCATTTGTATTTTAGACCTTTGCAGTTAGGGTAGTGTAGATTAAGGAATGTGTGGGATGATCTTTTGGCATTCCTGGGTGGTAGGTCTATCAGGTCTGACATGTAGGCTGGTGCATCTTCAACTGTTCCTAGGCAAGTTTTGGATTCTACTGCTGGTCCTTGCCTATTATATACTGCACATGACCTGCATGTGCAGGAGGAGATGGGACAGGACCTGGTGTTCCTTGGTCAGCTGCCATCTGAGGCGGATCGCCACTGCGCACACACACACCCCCTCCCCAGGTGCAGCATCCCCTCCACCTGGCATATCACCTCCAAACCCTCCCCACCCCCATGGGTGCATTCTTCTTACCTGCTGGGGTGCTGGGAGCAGCCATGCAGAGCCGACAAACACGTGGCTGCTCCCTGCACCCCTCCTGCAGCGTGCACCCGGGGTGGACCGCCCCACCCTCGATACGCCACTGGACAGGACAACCTGTAGCAATTTATCATTCTTCTCTAAATATCAAAATCAAAATATGCACATCTTTCAAATGCAATATGCTATTGCTTTCAGCCAGAGTTTGTGGAGGCTTTCAGATGTCCAACGGCTTCGGGGGGAATTGCTTTGATACAGCTATTTTTAGTGAAACATAGTCCACGTCAGATGAAGTACCCCTGGGTTAAATATCATATTTGGAGAAGAATGATAAATGAATATATGATTTAAACTCTGAAGATCAGTTATGAAACAATGAGAATGTTTTTACACCTTAGCGACCAATGACGAGGTCAGGGCCTACGACTCGTCAATTAAAAAGTATTGTGATATTGGCGAGCTGCACCGCTGAGGTCTGAGGTGAGGATTTTAAATGGAGGGAGCTTCATTGTTCTCACAGGGGGGGGTCTTTTACTTAGACGCGCTGGCGTTTTTAGTGCGTGTTAAAAACAGGCGCACGCTAAAGACGCCCATAGGAATACATTGGTGTCTTTAGCGTTTAGCACGTGCTAAAAACGCCAGTGCGCCAGTAAAAGACCCCAATAGTGTGATTATTCAAATGCATTTTTTTTTAGTGCAAACCAAGCAAACTTACCACTTGCATAAACTCCTCTTCTGTAAAACTCATGTACTTCTTAGCAATTGAGTAATCCGTCTCCAGTGTGTTGTCAAAAAGCAGCGGAGAATCAGTACTAAAAGAATAGTTCGCTTTATCTTTCTTGAACCTGTGCAAATAACAGCAAGCATTAAATAGTTTATATTTTCCACTGCTACCTCTCTTTGATGGATCTCTAACCCTGGAATACCATTCCCTACTTTAGTCACTCCAGGTTATTTTCTTACACTTGAAACATGTAAAATCCCTTGTTAGAACATTGGCTGTCTATTTCTGCTAGAATCTGGCTTAAATTAGCTTTATTCACCTTCAAAATGATTCAGGCAGGTCATCCTCTTCATTTGTTTCATTTGGTGATTCTCCATGTACCACTACGCACACTTAGATCGTCAAACAAAAACTTACTTGTGTTATAATCATTTCAATATATATATATATATATATATATATATATATATATATATATATATACTAGCCGTTGAGCCCGTAAAAACGGGCTAGTATTGGGGTTTTCCTCCCCCCCCCCCACTCGGAGTCGCCGCCGCCACCCCTCCACCCGGCCCGGGCCCTCTCTTCGCTTCTGAACTTACACATCCATTTGCCGAACGCAGCAAGGCACATCAGCTGAGCTGCAGTGGGCCCTTCCTTCTCTGCCTGTGGCCCCGCCCTCTTGTGACATAACGTCAGCGAGGGCGGGACACAGGCAGAGAAGGAAGGGGCAGCTCTGCTGATGTGCGTTGCTGCGTTCGGCGAATGGATGTGTAAGTTCAGAAGAGAAGGCCAGGCCGGGTGGAGGGGTGGCGGCGGCGACTCCGAGTGGGGGGGAGGGGGGAGCGGTAGCAACCTCGGCGGCGCAGTTTCCCTCTCTGTCCCGCCCCCCCGTCATCACGTATTGATGCGGGGGCGGGACAGAGAGGGAAGTCTCTACTGCGCATTTGCGAGTGAGTCGGTCACTCGCCGTTTATATGTTTGATATATATTTTTGACACTATAAGAACCAGTATTTCTTCAGTGAAATAGTGCTGGAACAGCATGGGGCTTCACTGCCACTATGATCAGAGATAATAGCATGCAAATTTAAGCAAACTTATTATCTCTGATCATAGGATAAAGTGTGGGAGGATTGTGCCTGAGCGCAATCCTCCCGCACTTGTTTGACAGGTCTGTGCTGTCAAAAGCCCAGACCTGTCAAGCACAGGGGCTGGAGGTCCATAGTACCACCAGACCCCACCCCAAGCCAAGCGACATGGGGACTGGAAGTCCAGCAGACCTCCAGTCCCCCCGACTCCCCCATGACACAAGTTCGGGGGGGGGGGGCTAGAGATCAGTTGGGTCTTCAGCCCCCCTAGCATCCCTTCGAATAGAGCCCTGGTGGCCCATTGGGCCACGAGTCAAACCCCCTGTTCCCCCTGACCCCTCCAAAACAAGTTTGGGGCCTGGAGATCTGGTGGGTCTCCAGGCTCCCTAACCCCCCTAGCATTCCCTCAAATGTCCTTGGTGGCCCAGTAGGCCACGAGTCAACCCCCCCCTCCCCACCCGACCTGGTGGTCTAGCAGCCCTCTTCCCCACCTCCTACCTTCGTTAAAGGTGGCTTTCCTCCTCTTCCATCAGCGCCGCCTCGAAAATGGCAGCGCCCAGCCCTGCCCAGGGGGCTGCTACTGCACTGGGAGGGAATGGGGGGGCCTGCTAGCATGCAAATGCATGCTGGACAGTGCTCACCATTTTTCCCCAATGGTCTGCAAACCCTAACGCCAGCACTGAGATGGCATAGGGTTTGCTGCAGACAGCGTGCCAATGTTTGGCGCACTGCTTGCTGATCATTGGGGAGGAATACATTTAGCATGCATTTGCATGCTACTTGTGCTAAGAATCCTGTTTTGCATGCATTTGCATGCTAGTTGCATTCAGAGCCCACGAGCACGTTGATTCAGGAGCTCTGATCATGGGGTGGTAGCACCATACTTGCACCTTCGTTTGCTAACAGCCTCTAGCGCCTGCGTTTGCTTCTGATCATCGGCCCATTGGTCAGCTGGGGATGCTGTGAAGGCAGTGTTTATAGCCCCTGTGGGTCATGGGGTTATGCCAGTGGTTCCCACATCTGTCCTGGGGGGCTCCCCAGCTAGTCAGATTTTCAGGATATCCACAATGAATATTCACGAGAGAGATTTGCAGGCACTGCCTCCATATTCATTCTGGATATCCTGAAAACCTGACTGGCTGGGGGGCCAACAGGACAGGTTTGGGAACCACTGGGTTATGGTAATCACTTGGGAGCAGCATCTAGTGACCAGATTCAGGTCCAGTGGCGTACCAAGGGGGGGGGGGGGTGGTCCACCCCGGGTGCATGCCGCTGGGGGGGGGGGGGGGGGTGCCGCGCGCCTGTCGGCTTCGCTCGTTCTGTGCTCCCTCTGCCCCGGTTACTTCCTGTTCCAGGGCAGAGGGAGCATGGAACGAGCGAAGCCGACAGGCGTGCGGCACACCCCCAGCAGGTAAAACTGCACCCGGGGGGTCCCTTCGCCAGGGGGGTGGGAGGTGTCCTTTCGCCGGGAGGGGGGGGGGGCGGTCGCGATGCACCCGGGGGGGGGGGGGGGCGCATCGGCGATCCACCCCAGGTGTCAGCCACCCTAGGAACGCCACTGCTGCAGAGTTCCAAACGTTCTGGTGCATGGCTGCCAGGGTGGGACTGTCACTGCAATCAGTGAGCTAAGTACATTAGCAGGGATATAAAAAGGGAAAAAGTCCTTTGGTAGCTACAAATGAACACTCATGGTTCTGATGAGTGAGATGGAGGAAACTGCCACCCAATACCCAAGGTCCCTTCTTCAGATATTTGTTTGCAGCTCATTCCACATTGCCACATCCTGTCTCTCCAATAAGGATCTGAGCTTGTGCTCTTCCAGTTCAGCTTAAGGCAGCAGCTCCCCCAGGTGAGTTAAGTGAAGAACTGCAACTGCTTTAGGCTTGTCTCTAATTTCCCTGCACCTTAAAGCAGGGGGGTTCTCAACCCAGTCCTTGAGACAGACTTAGCCAGCCAGGTTTTCAGGATATCCACAATGAATATGCATGCACTACCTTCCCTTGTGTGCAAATCTCTCGCATGCATATTTATTATGAGTATCCTGAAAACCTGATTGGCTAGGTGTGTCTTGAGGACTGGATTGAGAACCCCTCCCTTAAAAAGAATTCTCAATCAGTGGGGAAAGCAGGGCAATGAACGATCCACTCCAGGGCATGTAGCACCCATAGATTCAGAAACCCAGTGAGAGGATGTGACAGATGGTTTCAGAAACATTTCACAGGTTTGTAGCCAAAACAGATGTAGATGAGGCAGAAAGCATAAAATACAGGCTGAGCCCTACATTGTAGCATTTCAATTAACATGAATTTGTTACACTTACTGTAGAGTTGGATGTTTTGTAAAATCCGAACCACATGCACCAGTGAGATAGCTTGACCAGGGGCACAGCTGTAAAATACATAGTAAGTTTCAAGTTTATTTCAATTTACTAATCTGCTAGCTGGACATACCATCTAGGCGGCTTCCAATGTAGTTCATGCATGCTCAGTTTCACTAAAAGGAGTATGCAGGATGTGAGGGGAAGAGCAAGCAGGGCAGGCAATGCAGCAGCGCCAAGACTGGCGCTGGATGAAGGCTTCAGCTGGCGGGGGTTGGGGACCCCTGCCAGCCAAGGTATTAAATTGCAGCGGGGGGGGGGCAGACCAACATGTGCCCCTCCCCACCTCAGGCTCTGGCCCCCTCCCGCCGCGAGGTCTGGCTACACCCCTGACACATGGGTAGCACTTGCACAGTGGGATTTTACCACGGGATGCCTTAGCACGCCCCGCGGTAAGAACGTATTAATGCTCACTGCAGCTTGGTAAAAGGACCCTGCGAGGGCTAATTCAAGAAAGTGATACATTTGGTGTTGTTTACTGGGTAGAATACATATACCTTGAGTACTTCTTATTAGGCCCCCTGAAGAAGGCAATTTTTTGCCGAACCACTGCAGTGTCGGGTTACCTGTCTTTAGAAGTATTTTATTTATTTATTTGTTACGTTTGTATCCCACATTTTCCCACCTATTTAAAGCTCAATGTGGCTTACATAGTACCGTAAAGGCGTTCGCTAATTCCGGTATGAACAAATACAGTAATGTGGTAGAATAAGGTTCGTGTGTACAGACACATTAGGGAATCGTAGCGAGAAAGAGTTATTATATGTCCATTATATGACCTTCATAAGGAGAGTATTGCGGCTCCCTATAGATGAAATACTTCAAGACCTGTACATATCCATTTGGTCAACTCCTAATTCAGTTAGACTAACTAAATGAAATTCAGATAATAAATATTGAGTGCAGGAAGTTTTAGGACAAGGCAAGCAACAATTGTCTCATGTTTCTTTGATAAGTCAAATCTGCAATGAGGAAGAACAAAGCATCTAAAGACCGTATGCCTTATTCTCCAAACAAGGACCTTAAATCTATAGACTTGATGGGTAAAAGAATGAACCAGAATTCCATGCTCACTGCTCACATTGCAGTGCATAATTATCATTATGTACAATGTTTACATACTAGTATGGATAACTTGAATCAGTTAGTGGAAGGATTATCAGAAGCTCACAAACCTTCTTTCCAGTTAACTACTTTTAGTGCATCTTTTGCAACATTGTATATACAAACTGGATATTGAAAACTCTGTCAGTAAATTGAGCCATTCTGTAACATTCTGACCTGTGGAGTTTGGCTCCTTCCATTCCTTCTGTTTTTTCAACTTTTTACGAGGGATTAGTTTCCTTCTTTTTTTTTTTTTTGGTCTGGTTTGTGTTTGGTTACTGTAAACATTCAGGTTTCCTGTGTATATGATAAATCAGAGCAATGTACTGTACCTCAAAATGCATGTTCTTTTCCAGCAGCTCCTTATACAGGACAGGATCTTCAATGGTGTGGTACCCGTGTCCTATTCTCTCTGCCTTCAAGATCTCAACTGCCTGGAAACAAAAGGAAAAAGATTTGGTGGCTTTTATGTTCCACTTTCCTAGCTCGGTTTTTGCTTAAAATTTTAGTTTCGCCTTAGATTTCTGAATCAAATTTGGAGCACTGAGCAAAAACGGGTTAAGCATGCATTTTTCCTTGAGTGCTTTGCTAACAAGCAATGAAACAGTTTGAATAAGTAATACAATGTTTAGACTGTTTTGGGACAAAGTATGCAATTAATGTTTTTTTTTTGGGGGGGGGGGGGGGGTTTCAGGCTGCTTTTCAATCATGCCCTCTTATTTTCCTCATATTAATTAACATACATAGTAACATAGTAGATGACGGCAGCAAAAGACCTGCACGGTCCATCCAGTCTGTCCAACAAGATAAACTCATATGTGCTACTTTTTGTGTATACCCTACTTTGTTTTGTACCTGTCCTCTTCAGGGCACAGACCGAATAAGTCTGCCCAGTACTATCCCCACCTTCCAACCACCAGCCCCGCCTCCCACCACCGGCTCTGGCACAGACTGTATTAGTCTGCCCCGCCTCCCACCACTGGCTCTGGCACAGACCGTATAAGTCTGCCCAGCACTATCCCCGCCTCCCACTATCCCCGCCTCCCAACCACCAGCCCCGCCTCCCACCACCGGCTCTGGCACAGACCGTATAAGTCTGCCCAGCACTATCCCCGCTTCCCAACCACCAGCCCCGCCTCCCACCACCGGCTCTGGCACAGACCGTATAAGTCTGCCCAGCACTATCCCCGCCTCCCACTACCGGCTCTGGCACAGACCGTATAAGTCTGCCCAGCACTATCCTCGCCTCCCAACCACCAGCCCCGCCTCCCACCACCGGCTCTGGCACAGACCGTATAAGTCTGCCCAGCACTATCCCCGCCTCCCAACCACCAGCCCCTCCTCCCAACCACCGGCTCTGGCACAGACCGTATAAGTCTGCCCAGCACTATCCCCGCTTCCCAACCACCAGCCCCGCCTCCCACCCACCGGCTCTGGCACAGACCGTATAAGTCTGCCCAGCACTATCCCCGCCTCCCACTACCGGCTCTGGCACAGACCGTATAAGTCTGCCCAGCACTATCTTCGCCTCCCAACCACCAGCCCCGCCTCCCACCACCGGCTCTGGCACAGACCGTATAAGTCTGCCCAGCACTATTCCCGCCTCCCACTACCGGCTCTGGCACAGACCATATAAGTCTGCCCAGCACTATCCCCGCCTCCCAACCACCAGCCCCGCCTCCCACCACCGGCTCTGGCACAGACCGAATAAGTCTGCCCAGCACTATCCCTGCCTCCCAACCACCAGCCAGCCCCGCCTCCCACCACCAGCTCTGGCACAGACCGTATAAGTCTGCCCAGCACTATCCCCGCCTCCCAACCACTAGCCCCGCCTCCCACCACCGGCTCTGTCACCCAATCTCGGCTAAGCTCCTGAGGATCCATTCCTTCTGAACAGGATTCCTTTATGTTTATCCCACGCATGTTTGAATTCCGTTACCAAGAACATCTATGCCTAACGTTTAACAGTGCACAATTCGAAAAGGACTATGGGATGAGCATGCGCGGATTGGGGGCCTTCCCAGAAGTTAGGCACAATGGTATAGAATGCTATAACTTGTGTGCCTAATGGCTGAAAATTAAGCATCAGCATTTATACCAGGTTTCAGCAGGTGTAAATGTTGGTAGCTAAAGTTAGTGCTCTAGAAATGGTATTCCACGTGGAGCGCCATTTATAGAATAATAGTTTAGCGAGAATCTTTCCAGTGCCTAACTTTGGGCGCCATTTTCTAAACTGGCCCCAAAAGTCCATATGGGCTACAGAAATGATAGAAAACAGTACAGAGAGGGTCCAAAGTACAAAAAAGTCCGGAAAAACACAGAAGCACCAAGAGCCTTCAGAAATGGGACACAATTCTTTATTAACAACTGTCAATATTCCAAGATAGACCCAACACGGGCCGTGTTTCGGCGCTTAACACCTGCGTCAGGGGTCTGGGGTGTTTAAAGACCAAAACTTCTTTCCTATAAAGTTGGATAGCAATCCGTATGATTCAAGGTAAGTTGTACTCGATATGTCAGGAATGTCAAGTCCCTTCGTATCTTGTCCATCTAGCCTAGTATCCTGCGGCCAATCCAGGTCACAAGTACCTGGCAGAAACCCAAATAGTAATATTCCATGTAGAATCTGAAAGAATAACGAGATTCCAGAATCCTAAAGAGTAACAAGATTCCGGAACCCCAAAGAGTAGCAAGGTTCCATGCTACCAATCCCAGGGCAAGCAGTGGCTTCCCCATGACTATCTCTATGGACTTTTCCTCCAGGAACTTGTCCAAACCTTTTTTGAACCCAGATATGCTAACTGCTGTTACCACATTCTCCGGCAGCGAGTTCCAGAGCTTAGCTATTCTTTGAATTTAAAAAAAACCCATTTCCTCCTATTTGTTTTAAAAGTATTTTCATGTAACCTCATTGAGTGTCCCCTAATCTTTGTACTTTTTGAAAGAGTAAAAAATCGATTCACTTCTACTTGTTCTACACCACTCAGGATTTTGTAGACTTCAATCATATCCCACCTCAGCCATCTTTTTTTTCCAAACTGAAGAGCCCAAACCTCTTTAGCCTTTCCTCATATGGGAGCAGTTCCGTCCCCTTTATCATTTTGGTCGCTCTTCTTTGAACCTTTTCTAATTCCGCGATATCTTTTTTACAATATGGCGACCAGAATTGAATGCAGTATTCAAGGTGAGATTGCACCGCACCATGGAGCGATACAGAGGCGTTATAATATTCTTGGTCCTATTTTGCATCCCTTTCCTAATAATTCCTAGCATCCTGTTTGCTTTTTTTGGCCGCCACCACACACTGGGCAGAAGACTTCAGTGTATTGTCTACAATGACACCTAGATCTTTTTCAAAAAGAGAGAGTACATGTACTCTCCTTTTGAATGTTGCTGTAGGTATGAAATACTCATTAATCTCTGCACCCACTTTTTATTTGAAAGGATTTTCTATGGAGAAATACAACTTATGTTTGTTAATTTTCATCACACCACAAAATGTTTCCCCCTCCCGTCATGAAACATGTCCCTAAGTGCAGTTTAAAGTACTCATGCCAAGAAACAGTGTACACCAGTGGCGTAGCCACAGGTGGGCCTGGGTGGGCCAGGGCCCACCCACTTTGGACTCAGGCCCACCCAAAATTGTGACACTCTTGCTGTGGCTGGTGGAGATCCCCAATCCTTGCCAGCTGAAGATTTTCTCTCCTTGGGCAGCCAGCGCTCCTGCAAAGGCTCAGTTTTCGCACGTGCAAAAGTACCGAGCGCGCACGGCCTGCTGGCAACAGCATTAGTCTGAGGCAAGTGCTGCCGGTTGCCGTTTGGAAGCGTGCTGGCTGCCTGAGGAGGAGGTTTGGGGATCCCAGCCAGCTGAAGTATTTAATATTTGGGGTTTGTGGGCAGGGAGGGGTGGAGAGAGGATCAAACCTAGAGGGGTAGAGGGGCAAATTCCATGCCCACCCACCTTGGGCTCAGGCCCATCCAAAAGTGGCCATCTGGCTAAGCCCCTGGTGTACACACTATATTGCAGTACTTTTCACACTGGCAGTTCCCTATGCTTAAAGTTGCTATTTGTGTAAGTAAATTGGTTTGGGAAATTGTCCATCTACTGTACTTGTGCATTTTTCAACCTGAAGCAGAGTAATACATTAATGCAGGCTAAGGTACTATCATTAGTGATCAAATGACAGATTTATTAAAGTCTTTCCCCTGAACCCATTAACTAGGGAGGAAGGTTTCTCAAAGCTGCATGATGATAACTTTGTTGTTATCTAGTGTATATTGATTGTAGCCTCAGGAAAAATTGGCAACATGTTTCAACTTACAGTAAAGTCTCGATCATCTGACCTAAATGGGACTGATCCGTGGATAACTGAAAAGTCGGATAATACGGCTGCATAAACCCCTCAAACTATGCATAAACAAAGGCACAGAATTCCAGATTTAAAACAAAGATTTTTAATAGAAATAAATGTGATGTCACTGGGTCTGTCCAATATGCTGGATGGTCGGATTGCCGAAGGTCGGATAATAAAGACTGTACTGTAATTCCTCTGTTAAGAGGAATTACAGTACAGTAACGTAATTCAAACATGCGTGGGATAAACATAAAGGAATCCTGTTCCGAGGGAATGGATCCTCAGAAGCTTAGCCGAGATTAGGTGGCAGAGCCGGTGGTGGGAGGCGGGGCTGGTGGTTGGGAGGCGGGGATAGTGCTGGGCAGACTTATACGGTCTGTGCCAGAGCCGGTGGTTGGGAGGCAGGGATAGTGCTGGGCAGACTTATAAGGTCTATGCCCTGAAAATGACAGATACAAATCAAGGAAAGGTATACACAAAAAGTAGCACATATGAGTTTATCTTGTTGGGCAGACTGGATGGACCGTGCAGGTCTTTATCTGCCGTCATCTACTATGTAAGAGGCGCCATTCCCCCTAATTCTATAAACTTGTGTGCTCATTTTTATGCTTAACACACAAAGTTGTGTGCAAATTATAGAATAAATGGCAGTTGTGTGTAACTTAATTGAATAATGAGCTGTTAATTCATATTAAGCAATAATTGGCTGCAATTGCTGTTAGTGCTAATTGGAACTAATTAGCAGTTACGCACCTAGCTGCCCTTAGTTGGTATTCTACAAAATGTGTGCATAAAATCTATAGCACAAATGCAAGGAGGGCATGGACCTGGGCAGATTGGGGGCATGATTAACATTTACACACGTGTGTTATAGAATTCAAGCAGTTACGTACCAGCAGGCTGATGCTCAGAACCAAACGCAGGTGCTAGAGGAAAGTAGTGCACAACTTATTTTATCATCCTCACTTTAACATTCTCTTATCTCTTGTTTGTCCTAATTAGATTGTAAGCTCTGTCGAGCAGGGACTGTCTCTTCATGTTCAAGTGTACAGTGCTCCGTATGTCTAGTAGCGATATAGAAACGATTAGTAGTAGTAGTAGTCTTTGGGATTCCGGAATCTTGCTATTCTTTGGGATTCCGGAATCTTGCTACCCTTTGTCTTTATCCGTTATTTGTCCTGTTTGTCTGTCCTAATTAGATTGTAAGCTCTGTTGAGCAGGGACTGTCTCTTCATGTTCAAGTGTACAGCGCTGTGTACGTCTAGTAGCGCTATAGAAATGATAAGTATTAGTAGTAGTAACTAGATCCCGCATTAGTCAGCGCAGAATGCTCAGATGCTGTAGCGCAAGAGAGGAGCATGCCAAAGATTAGCGCAAGTATCATGCGATTGCAGCCAAATGGCTGTTAATGAGGTCATTTCCTAATCCCTCCCAATGCTCTGTTCTCTGAGGACAAAACAAAGTCACCTTACAGCTGAAAACAATAATGCCAGCTTAGAGCAGGCACTAGGGTGTTTGACGAGAGGATTTCTCTTGATTCTTTCTTTAACATCTACTGGGTTTATATGAACGACATTGACAGTAAAAGACTCTATCTTACAGAGCTACTAGAATTAGGGGTAATATGACCAGGATAACTGTACCGCAAAGGAGAAGAAAAGGGAGGGTGTTAGAAGGGAGAGGGGAGGGGGAAGGGTGGGGTTATTGTGTGGAGAAAGCGATTATTAAAAGATATTTCCTGCACCTATACGTCTAGCTCCATCTCTACCTGTTTTCAAATCTGTGCTGAAAACCCACCTTTTTCACTGCTGCTTTTAGCTCCTGGCCACAATTGCCCTCCCCCTCCCTTCTCACCCATTACTTCCCTCACCCGTAACTGTTTTGTCTGTCTGTATTATTTAGATTGTAAGCTCTTTTGAGCAGGGACTGTCTCTTTCTATCAGGTGTTCAGCGCTGCGTGCGTCTGGTAGCGGTATATAAATGCTAATAATAATATTTGGAGAAGTATGTTACAAAAAGGGAAAAAAATAGAGAAGTATTGCATTATTGTACGAAGCTAAACATTTATAAAGAAAGATTAAAAAAAAAATCTACTGGGTTTTATATAATTTAGAAGCAGAAGGAAGCCCGTGCAAGCCCCTAAGTGCTGGTAGTGAGAAACAAATGAACGCGAGAGTCAGAGCAAATCCAGAAGTAAAAGCACACATTGGCACCTGTTTCCTGCGTTTAAATATAAGCGTTCCAAGTTAAAAAAAAAATTTGAAGTGCTTATATTTAAAGGCATAGAAAACAGATACCAATGAGTGCTTCATGTTCGGGTTTGTCAGGTGCATGCGCACAGGAGCTGAGCTTACTGTGAAACTCTTCTGTGCATGCATCAATCACATTTCTCCCTTTGCTTTTACAGCACACATATCATTTGAATACTATTTCCTTTGAGCCAGGGGCGTAGCCAGACACCCAATTTTGGGTGGGCCTGGGCCCAAGATGGGTGGGCAGAAGAACCGCACCCCATCCCACAGGTGATTTGGTCTCTCCTTCTCTCGCCTGCATGCCATATGGTCTCTCAAATATCCCCCCTCTCCTGCACACCTTTTAAATAGCAGATTTTCACCCGCAGTAAGCAGCAACTAATATACAGTACTCATGTTGGCCCCACATCCTTCCCACTGATGCAGCTTCCTGTTTCTGTATAGGCGGGAATAAGTCAGAGGGGAAGGCTTTGGGGCCGGTGTAAGGAATATGTATCAGTCACTGCTTCCTACAGGCGAAGATCTGCTATTTATAAGGTATGCAGGAGGGACAGTTGTTGGGAGTTTTCAGCTTGGGAATCTCTGCCAGCCACATCATAGGTGTGCTGCTACTGGTGGGCCTGAGCTCAAAGTGGGTGGGCCTGGGCCCACCCTTGGCTACGCCACTGCTTTGAGCGTTGGCGAGCTATGTCAATATGTCTTATTGTAATTTTCTAATGGAAATGACAGAAAAAAAACAATTCATCACATTTAATCTGTCATTAAAAGGGCCACTGTATAAATGGCGTGCAAATTTACATGCTATTCTGAGATGCACACCCAACTAAATTGGCTAATGAGCCACAGTGCCAGTAACTGGGCATTATGTTACTTGTCAACAATTTGGATTTGCATGGGCATCTTGCTTAGTGCAATGCGATAAAGAGCTACGTGCAAATTTTATAGTGCATCACTCAAACAGGGGTGTGGGGGGGGGCATGTCAAGATGGCGGCCCGAGTGTCGGTGGATCGAGCACGGTAATTTGTGGGTAGCTTTGTTTTTCCTACCTGTTCGTTTGCGATGCCTCACACCAAAAGGAAGGGGATAGTTAAGAGCCAGACGCCAGCGGCCCGAACTTCCTCCCCGTCCCAACAAACACTGGACCGATACACGACGCCTATCCCCGGTAAAAGTGCGAGCAAAGCCGATTTGGGAGCTGTTGGAGGAGCTGTGGCTCCCTCGAAACTGGAGATCTCACTTTCGCCGCCAGATAATCGACCGCCGCCACCGCCAGCGATTTTGGGGAGGAGAGAGGAGGATGAGTCTGCTACGGAGGGCGTGTTAGACCAAACCTCGGATGGCGCTAACTCTCCCCCCCCCCCCGATCGCTGAGGAAACTTCTTTGGAGGGGAATCCTCCGACGGAGATTAACCTGCAGGCGATATGGAAGATATTGCAAGGTCTAAACCAGACGGTAACAAAAACTGCTCGGGAGACTTCCCAATTAGTAAGTAAAATTGATTTTTTTTTTACCAATTCTTTTGAAAAAACCAAACAGGAATCGACTTTACAAACTGAAACACTTCGGCAAGAAGCAAAATCCTTAAAATCTGTGACGGAATCTTTGGTAACAGACAAAATGGTAACACATAGGAAAATTGAACAGTTTGAAAACTTTAATAGAAGGTTGAACCTTAGAATATTAAATTTTCCATGGACAGTAGAACTGGGTCCTATTGAATTGTTCAAGAAATACTTAAAAGAAATTCTACTGTATCCGGATTCAGCTATTCCTCCTTTAAATCGAATATATTATTTGCCTATTCCTTCGCAAGCTGAGTCAGGTGATAGTGGTAAGAAAACTAATTTTGTGAAGACACCTTTGGACTCTCAAGCACAGTTGGACATTTCATTAATATTAGAGTCATCTTTATCTGAAATTGAGCAATGTAGAACTCTGTTGATATCCTTTGTTTTTGAGCAGGATTTGAATGCTGTGCTGAAGTTATACTTTAAAAATGCCTTAAAAGGTTTTTATGGTCAAAGAGTGTGGATATATCCGGATGTTTGCAAGACAACCCAAGATAGGAGAAAGATATTTCTTTCATATGGAGAAGAGACCCGAGCCTTGGTGGCAATGTATTTACCTACCTACCCATGTAAATGTCTGGTTAAATATTTGGGTGTAAAATATACTTTTCTTGAACTGGAATATCTTAGTGTTTCTAGAGATGAAAAAATTGGCCATAAAACCTGCAGAGTAATGGATGTTATCTGATTATCAATAGATGTAATGGGTAGATAAGGCCAGGCCATATATGTCTATTTTATTTTTTCTTTATTGAGATCTCCTATTATCTAAATCACTCCCCCCTACTGCTGGAATAGTGGTCTAATTAATTGTACAGCCTGTTCTTACCTGGTTTGGAGGAATGTACTTGGAAATTTATAATACTATGATTATTTTGTTTATTGATCAGGTTTTGCAATGTATTACAAATGCATGTTCTACGTGTACAAAATTTAATTAATTAAAAAAAAAGGGGGGGTGACCATGGGAGGGGCATGGACAGGACAGGCGTGTTTACCGAAGATGTGTGCAGTATTATTGAATGCCGTGAATTTGTGCCTAACTTATGCACCAGGATTTACAACAGTTGGTGTAAGTCCTCATGCCCAACGCTATTCTAGAAAGTTTGCTCATCCCGCAGCGCTCTTTATAAAATAGTGCTGAGTGACGATTTATTTTCAGTGTCCATATTTGGGTGCCATTTATGGAATCTAGCCCTGGCAGTGTGCTCTATTTGCCAAGAGTCCACACTGTTTTTCAATGGTAAATGCTATTTTCAATAATGCACACATTATTGCAAAATAACGTGCACTCTTGGCAAATAGTGCACACTGTTAACAACATTGTCCCTAAAATGAAAAATTTAACAAAACAAAAGATATTTGAAAGGTATTAATCTGCAAACGAACCTTTTCCGGAGATGGGAAGGTGGTAGAACGAGAGGACATGAAATGAGATTGAAGGGGGGCAGACTCAAGAAAAATGTCAGGAAGTATTTTTTCACAGAGAGAGTAGTGGATGCTCAGAATGCCCTCCCGCGGGAGGTGGTGGAAACGAAAACGGTAACGGAATTCAAACATGCATGGGATAAGCATAAAGGAATCCTGTGCAGAAGGAATGGATCCTCAGGAGCTTAGTCAAGATCGGGAGGCGGGGCTGGTGGTTGGGAGGCGGGGATAGTGCTGGGCAGACTTATACGGTCTGTGCCAGAGCCAGTGGTGGGAGGCAGGGATAGTGCTGGGCAGACTTATATGGTCTGTGCCCTGAGGAGCACAGGTACAAATCAAAGTAGGGTATACACAAAAAGTAGCACATATGAGTTATCTTGTTGGGCAGACTGGATGGACCGTGCAGGTCTTTTTCTGCCGTCATCTACTATCCTGAAAATGACATGGGGAAAGTTAACAAAATGAATATTTTTGCTCTGCATACCCCTCCCCCCTAAATCAAACGCCAATATGCAAGAAAGCACCGTGGCGTTTCTCCCCACCACCCTGCTCTTGACTTACCATGCCCACGTCTGACTTCTTACCTCCCTGACCACAGACGCTGGGCCAGCTTCACCAGCATGGACTGTTCTGTGAAGGCCGCACACCACAGCTTCCTGGGGAAAACGCAGAACACAAAGATTTTAAAGATCTTATGTAGAACTGGTGAGCTATAGAGCATCTGTGGGGGGTGGGGGGTGGGGGGGGGGCGGAGTTCAAGTGCTACAAATAAAGCTTACTGTGCAGTTCCACAACACACAGGCATTAACCTCTGCATATCAGTTCATTTCACTAGTGATAAAAGTTTATGGCTTCATCGATTTTTTTTTTTAGGCACTTCACAGTTGTGACTGTTATGGAAACTAAATGCATATACAATTTGGAAAGCACTAGGGATTTGCATGGCCAAGACACTTTCGGTTCATTTTCAGATTTTTTTTTTTTCAGAACATTTTTCTGATTTATGGGTGCTTTTTTTTCTGTTTTACACACAAATGCATTAATCATTTTAAATATGTGCATATCAATTGTATATTCTTTGGTTCACGTGTGTGTACCATGAAGTCTGCAGTCACAAAAACTTTTAAGGCACCCCAACAAACCAAAGTACTCTGCTAGGCCTTACTATCCATCTTCTTCATTTGCAGGCTGCCAAAGAGGTGGCAGCTCTGTGCCCACATCCAAGCAAAGAGAAATTATGGGGCTCATTTTTGAAACAGAAAAACATCCAAAAAAAAAAGGCACAAAGTAGTGGATGTTTTTCCATGCGAAAAGTCCAAATCGCTATTTTTGAAACACATTTTTAAGATGTTTTTCTATGCAGTTTGTCTGCAGTGCATTCAAATCACAAGGGGGCTTCACGGGGGCATGTCGGGGCCAGGATTTGAGCGTTCCCACAGTTTGGACGTTTTTGTGCTATACTGGAACCAGGGGCGTATCTGGAATCCGGCGGTAGGGGGGGCCAGAGCCAGAGAGGGGGGGCACATTTTTGCCTCCCCCCCCCCCCGCCCCGCCGCCGCCTCTCTCCACCCCCTCCCCGCCGTCAACCCTCCCCCGCTGCTTACTTTTGCTGGCGGGGTCCGACCCGCAATCTCCATATTTCGGCTTCCTCCGTGGCCATGTGCTTCCAGGAAGTAACGCTGCAGCGCTGATTCGTTGAATCTAGTTCGGCGTCTGACGTGCTGGGACGTCAGACGCCGAACTGGATTCAACGAATCAGCGCTGCAGCGTTACTTCCTGGAAGCACATGGCCACGGAGGAAGCCGAAATATGGAGATTGCGGGTCGGACCCCGCCAGCAAAAGTAAGCAGCGGGGGAGGGTTGACGGCGGGGAGGGGGGCCAGGGCGAAATCTGCGGGGGCCCAGGCCCCTGTGGCCCCACGCAGATACGCCCCTGACTGGAACAAAGCAAAAATGTCCAGGGCTATAAGTTGGATGTTTTGGTCTGGACCTCTTTCAATAACAACTATTTGGAGTTCTTTGCAATACATTTCTCCCTGTAATGGTATGTGAACGTTTTAACACTATCAACTTGTCTGTCCACCTCAAGTGCACAAGCAGAAGCAAGAGAGTTAAAGGAAAGTTTTTGTTGTCACAGTGTAACCGTTTATTGCAACTATAAATGAGGCATTGTTATGGTTGCTGAGTACCAAAACTATACTTTGTTGTGGCTGTTTTCCTTTCCTCGATACAATAAAGCCTTGAAGAATCACATTGTTGTTGAAAGCTTGTTTCCTTCCACTGACTCCTCTCCTATGTTAAAAACTAGCTGGGAAGGAGCCAGTGGCTACAAAATAGCAGAGAGAACTATTGCCCCACTGGTTGGATGAACTGGCCATTAGAGAAAACAGCTAACAGTGAAAGAGAAACATTGTCCATGTAAACATTTTCTGGTTCAGAAGCATGATTACATCACCTGCACTGCTTGCAAACACATTTTGGGGCAAATTCTATACAGTTGCATACCCAGATTTAAGCTTAGGAGTAGATTCAAGGAACAGCACCACGTTAGGTGCCAGCATGTTGCGCATTAAGTGCGAATTCTATAACAGCAGTTCCACGCAGAACTGTTATAGACTATTTATTTATTTGAGCACTAGTAAAAAAAAAGGCCCGTTTCTCACACAAATGAAACGGGCGCAAGCAAGGTTATCCTCTGAGTTCCAGGCCCCCTCCCTCCCCCCCTCTCATCCGAGTTCCGGGCCTCCCTCCCTTCCTCTCTCTCCTCAGAGTTCAAGGCCCCCCTCCCTCCCTCTCCTCCGAGTGCTAGCCCGACCTGCGCTGGCCGCCATCTTCTCCCAGTCCTCTGCCTGCCTGTCGCCTTCCTGCGTGCCGCCCAGAATTTAAAGTTCTTACCTTGGGGTCCGGCGACAGCAGTGAAAAGCGATCAGGCTCAGCGCTTCAGTCTGCCTTCCCTTCTCTCTCAGCTCTGCCTCTGGTCCCGCCTTTGCGGAAACAGGAAACGAGGGGAAAGGACTAGGAGAAGAGGGTGAGCAGTGCAGGTCGGGCTAGCACTCGGAGGAGAGGGAGGGAGGGAGGGGGGCCTGGAACTCTGAGGAGAGGGGGGAGGGAGGGGGTTTATTCTCCCACGATTCTCTCCTCCCCTCGATTTGTACCTGAACGTTTTCTGGCTGGCTGGCGCTGGCTTCCCTTCCCTCTCACTGTTCCACCCTCTGACGTCATTACGTTTTGACGCGAGGGCGGGGCAATGAGTGGTTATGGATGTTACGAACCCAGGCATCCAGACGTAGAACATTGGAGGTGCAAAATATTATATAGGATTTGTTATACTGCCAAAGGATCGAAAGATATCATGGAGGTGTATTAGCATAAGTTTGTAATTTTGCACCCAACTGTAGGCATGAGACTTATGCCATGTAAAAGGCTGGTGTAATTGCTTGCACCTGACTGTTGGCAGTCAGGCATGTAACTCCTGGTATTCTAAAACACGCGCGCTTAACGTCTAGGCACAACTCTGAGCCGCCGATGTACGTCCCGCATCCCCTGGAAGGTGTGCACAACACAATTTGCGCACAAACCCCTGGATTCTATATATGGTGGCTGAAATTCCACATGGAAACTGAAGCATATTCTATAACAATGCGCAAAACTTGTTAACTAGCTAATCAGCGCTATTAATTGGACCCTAACAAGCAATTATCAGCACTAATTTGCATTAATTGAGATTTACGTGCACAACTCACTAAGTGTATTCTATAACGTGGTGCGCCTAAATTCTAAGTCGCATAGTTGAAAAGGGTGCGTGGTCATGGGCGTGGCATGGTGTGGGCGTTTCTAAAATCAATGGTCATTATGTGCCTAATTTAGGCGTTGGAATTTACACCAAGTAAAACGTGGCCTAAATGGACGTGACCAAATTTGGTCACATGGCAAAAGCCACTTGGCATCTTCTATATATTGTGTGGAACCTTAAGTCTATTCTATAAAATTTAGGCATTCTTTAGAGATATTCCTAGGCGTAATTTTTCTGTGTGTATTTTTCAGTTGCTATATATAGAATCTTTCCCAAATTGTCTTGAATAGCGACTAAGGGCAATTGGGCATGCAATTGCTAATTGATGCCAATTATTAGCTTTTAACTCCAATAAACAGCCAATTATTAAATTGTTATGTGCACAATTGACCTTATTCTATAAATTGTATGTGCAAATTTGTGTGCTAAGCATAAATTTGTGCGTGCAAGTGTATTGAATTAGGGGGTTAGTGCGCAAATTTGAATGTCCAAGTTATAGAATAAGGTCAGTTGCATGTGAAATTAATTTAATAATGAGGAGTTAATTGGTGTTAATGAGCAATAGGCCATAAATGACCTTAATTAGTGCTAATTAGCAGTTACATGTGCAACTGCCCTTTGTCAGTATTCTAGAAGTTGCATGCCCAAGATCAATTGCCTGGAACTTCTAGGGGATGTGTATATGGGAGGGGCATGGGTGGATCGGGGCATGCCCAGGATAAGCACGTGCAGATACAGAACACCATCACTTATGTGCGTAACTGACAGCAATTAGGTGTGTGCACTAGCACCTAAAGCTATATTTATAGTTTAATGGTGTTTACTATAACATTTTATCTGACTACGCAAGGCACATTGCGGTGTACATATTACATATGCTGAGATTCCCTTTGGCAGTCTCGCAGGACTATTGAGACCTGTGAGACTACCGCGGGAAGTTGGCATCCATTTTGAAAACAGGGCAGCGCCGGGCAAAATAGCGGTTGTGGGCAGGAAAGAGAGGGATTCTTTCCTGTCCCCAAAGAAGACACTAGACCATCAGGGCCCTTCAAGGTAGGACCGGAAAGGGTCCACTGAAGGCTTGGGGGGACTATTAGGTGTGGGAGGGGGGCAGCAGCTGTGGAGGTGAGGGGGCTGTAGTGTGTGGGAGGGGGCAGCTGCAGCAGCGGTGGGGGGGGGGGGGTAGGGCGTGGCAGGCAGTGCCCAGATCACTGTCAATCCACCCGTCGGATCTGCCTTGCAGCTAACTTTGGGCACCATTAACTGAACTCCCCCACCCCTCCCCCCGGATCCTTATTAGTGGCTCTGTTTGACAAACCTCATAAGCCTCCTTATGTCCTGGATATGCTTCGGAGTACAGTGCCTCATCCCCAGCCAAGTCAACAGCTACAACGGTGTCATTGTGGTACTTCTTACAGAGTTCTACAACCTCAAGAGACCAACCTGTTAAGAGCAGGAATTCAGAGGTAGTCATCAAGTAACTAGAACAGCACTTCAGGAAAAAGTGTTTCCCATTGCTAGTATAAGTGGCAAAAATTGTGGCTACATTGCAGGTGTGGGCATTTACACCTGCCCAGGAGCAAGTGTTAATATCCATGCATATAAATATTATCTACTAGTAAAAAAGGCCCGTTTCTCAAAGAAATGAAACGGGCGCTAGCAAGGTTTTCCACGGAGTGTGTATGTTTGAGAGAGAGTGTGTGTGAGAGTGACTGTGTGAGAGAGAGAGAGTGAATGTGCGAGTGTGTGTGTGTGTGACAGAGAGAGAGTGAGACTGGGTGCGAGTGTGTGTGTGAGATTGAGAGTGTTTCCCAGGGGCCCCCTCCCTCCCTCCCTCCCAGTTCCAGTGTCCCCCCTCCCTCCGTGTTCCAGGGTCGTCCCCCTCCCTCCGAGTTTCACGGTCCCTCCCCCCCCTCCGAGTTTCAGGGTCCCCCCTTCCCTCCCTCCGAGTTTCAGGGCCCCCCTCCCAGTTCCAGGGGCCCCCCTCCCTCCCTCCCTCCCTCCCAGTTCCAGAGTTGTCATCCCTCCCTCCCTCCCTTCCAGTTCCAGGCCCCCTCCCTCCAATTTTTAAAAGTTATCTTCACTTACCAAGTCAGGGTTAAGGCGGCGGCCAGCAGCGGTAAAACGTGTGCAGGCTCGGCCCTTCTCTCTCTTTCTCAGCTGTGGTCCCGCCCTTGGAAACAGGAAATGAGGGCGGGACCACAGCTGAGAGAGAGAGAGAAGAGCCGAGCCTGCACGCGTTTTACTGCTGCTGCTGCCGGCCGCCGTAACCCTGACTTGGTAAGTGAAGATGACTTTTAAAAATCGGAGGGAGGGGGCCTGGAACTGGGAGGGAGGGAGGGAGGAAGGGAGGGACGACGCCACCCTCAAGCGTGTGACGTGCCCTTCCCTCTCACTGTTCCGCCCTCGACATCATCACGTTTTGACGCGCGGGCGGGGACAGAGAGAGATGGTGACAGCCAGCACGAACCCTACAAACCCTTCACTGCCACGGAGTCAGCTTCAGAACGTTGGAGGTGCTTTTTATTGTAGTAGATGTGCATAGAGTAGCATATTTTGGGGACTTTTTATTTATTTGTAGCATTTGTATCCCACATTTTCCCACCTATTTGCAGACTCAATGTGGCTTACATTTGCCGTAATGGCGGTTGCCATTTCCGGGTAACAGAATTACAATTGGTATTGCATTAAGGAGTATACATACATGGTAACATTCATGGTGTATACATACATGGTAACATATATGGGACATAGTGTATATGGAACAGATCGTGATATATATATACCATGTGATACATACATGGTAAGGAATAAATTATGGTAGTGCAAGAAGGTTCCTGAGTAATAGGTTAGTTTGTAAGCGAAGCTACAGTAAGCGCTATCATGCACTTATTGCAGGACATGCTCAGGCGTCCTGCGGTAAGTTCCTAATTGGCGCATGCCCATGTGCTAAATAATATTTTATATTTTTGGTGTGGGGGGAGGGGCGTGTTGGGGGCAGAGAGCGGGCGTTCCTGCACTAATCAATTAGTGCGTCTACATTACCACATGCTAACTGATTAGCGCAGGATTACAACGGGAGTCCATACCGCCTACACAACAGATGGCGGTAAGTGCTCTCGTGGCAATCCTTTTTAATGGCCTCCACGCGCTAATGACAACATTAGCACGTGGCCATTAATTAGAGGTAATAGAAAGCCGGCCATTTTCCCGCCATGGTAAAAATGGCTTTAGAGTGTGGGAAAAACCCGCATAAGGGTGAACTAAGGCCAACTTTTACCGCGGTTTAGTAAAAGGACCCTTTTATAAGATATAATTTATTTATTTATTTGAGACATTTATATCCCACGCAAGTTTCAGTTCAATGTGGCTTACAATAAACAGTCTAGGATACATAACAAAGAATAATGCATAAGAAAGTAATTTGTTGTAAGAATCCAATTTTACAACACAGTATCATAAACATACTGGGATAGCTATGGATGTTTAACATTTAGAAAATCTATTATGAATGAGAAATTGTACATGAAGCAAAGAGAAAGTTAATGGTAAATAGAGTAATAACCAATTCCGGTAATAATTAATTGTTTGAGATATGGTTGTTCTTTTGTGAGAGTTTGTTTGAAGAGGAACGATTTGAGGATTTTGCAGAATCTAGTATATTCCTGTATATTTCTTATTTTGGGTGGTAAGTGCTCTGCCTAACTCCATCCCATACACGCTCACTGGTAAAGTATGTGCCATCATGTCAGAAGCATGCACTTTTACACTGGTCATTATTTTAGAGGCCATCTGTGTGCAAAGGAGCCAATTCTATATATGGCGCCTATGCGTATTCTTCTACATTTAGACGTGGTTTATAGAATATGTTTAGGCCAGGTGGATGCGCCTAGATTTAGGCATGGCCATTTACACCATTGAAAAGCTGGTGTAAATCCCTGCGCCTGAATCTAGGCACATAGGCCTGAATTCAGTAACCGTGTACGTACATCTGATTGACGGCCCCGGCACGCCCACACTCCTCACATGACTACGCCCCCTTTTTGGCTATGCATGTGGGAATTTACATGCACCTCTTTATAGAATTCGCTTGGAGAGAAGCGTGTGTAAATTCCAATTAACTCCAATTAGTGTTGATTGGTCATTATCAGCCAATTATCATGAGTATGTGGGTCATTAAGATATTTAGTAGCATGTGGCAAGCCATGTATAGAATCCAAGGGAAAATGGCTTCCTGAAATTACCTACTAAATTTTAAACAAGCTTAGAAAAATGCAAGATGCAATTGTTATAGGATACGATCCACGCATAAATCCTAATTAAGGCCAATTAACGCCAATAATTGGTTAGCAGAAAATTATTGGAGCTGATTAGCTCATTTAATCAAGTTGTGTATGCAAATTGGCAATGCTTGCTTATTCGTGCGCAGAGCTTTAGTCGCCACATATAGAATCTGGGGAATAGTGTGGAACTGCAGGGGCTGTACGTGTGGACGGAGCATGGGCGGGCCATGGATGTGTCACCAAACAACATGCACAATTAGTAGAATATTATCAGTTGCGCAGATTGACTGGCGCACCTAGGCGCGTCCCCTTACAGCAGCCATTGACCTGGTGTAAGTGATTGCATCTAACTTCTGGCATGTCAAGGCAGGTTTGAACTCGTATTCTATAAGACATGTCTAAGTGCTGTTATAAAACTGGCACTAAGTGCACCCCTTTCTGCCTACGTCTTGACTCCAAATTATAGAATTACCCCCTTAATCATCTTCTTTGGTACTCCAATAAATTGCATCAGAACCTAGGGAGATACCAGGATTCCAGGGAATAGTCACTGTGGTGTAACAGGGGATGAAGTGGAAGAACAGAGTGGGATGTTTGACCACGGAAACCAAAGACTGGAGAGATGAATTCTTCAAGAAACAAACGTTGATTAGATAAAAAGACTCGACACAAACGCTGTGCTTCGGCCACTAGGCCTGCATCAGGAGTCTCAGTGGTAAGAGAGCATCTGATGCACTGGTCATATGGAGTCAGTGAAGTCGACGAGAAAGCTTTTACACCTAAAGGCAGTGGTGTGCTGGAGCAGGCTCTCACAGGCTCGCAAGAGCCGGTTGTTAAGTTTTTAAGAATTTTGGGAGCCGGTTGTTAAAGTAGGAACCCCAATGCCTACTATAACAATTGGCTCCCAAAATGTGGGCTTGGGCCCCCTGCTGAATTTTCTTTTACTTTGCTGGTGGGGATGCTGAGCCCTGCCAGCCAAGTAAATAGACTGCTGCTGCTCCCCGCTCCTTGTCTCCAGCTCTGAGCAGCAGGCTGGGACTTCTCCAGCATGTGTGAGAAGTTTCAGCATGCTGCTCAGAGCAAGACGTTGGGAGTGGTGGCAGTCCATTTATTGGCTGCCAGCAAAGGTATGCCTAGTGTGCCCGCACGAAGGAAGGAGAGAGAGGCAAGTGTTGCTCCCCTCCCCCCCGGCCACCCCTGGCCCTTCCAACTGCAGAGCTGGCTATGTCCGGAGAAAGAGCCTGTTGTTAAAAATGTACCAGCACACCCCTGCCTAAAGGTCTTTTTATAGACCGACTTCACTGACTCCATATGACCAGTGCATCAGATGCTCTCTTACCACTGAGACTCCTGATGCAGGCCTAGTGGCCGAAGCACAGCGTTTGTGTCGAGTCTTTTTATCTAATCAACGTTTGTTTCTTGAAGAACTCATCTCTCCAGTCTTTGGTTTCCATGGTCAAACATCCCACTCTGTTCTTCCACTTCGTGTTCTTCCGTGGGACGTTTGAGTTCTCCGCCTCAGGCGGTTTCTCTTGGTAATGGGATGAAGCAGTAACTAGGGTTCTGATTACTGGGAATCGGTACGAACATATTAAGCCAGTTCTGAAGGTATCACACACTGGCTCCCCATCGAATACAGAATCCAATGTAAGATCATTTGCATTGTCTTTAAAATAATAACGGGACAAGTCTCCAAAGTTTTAGGGGGTCTATTACGAAAATTTTATTCCTGTGGACATCTCAAATGTTTACCACCAGCTGATTTTTACCTTGAGCTAAAAACACTAGTGTGGCTTTGTAAAAGGCCCCCTTAGTGTTCAGACTCCATATATATATATATCAACTAGTATGGTCAAGAAGGTTGGCTGATCAAGTCTTACTGGATGTTCCCTCATTCCACGTGGTAAAATTGGAGGAATTCAGTCTATTGTGGGCCAGTGGCGTAGCCACAGGTGGGCCTGGGTGGGCCGGGGCCCACCCACTTTGGACTCAGGCCCACCCAAAATTGCTGTGGCTGGTGGGGATCTCCAAACCTTGCCAGCTGAAGATTTTCTCTCCTTGGGCAGCCAGAGCTCTTCCAAATGTCAGCCAGTAGCACTTGCTTTGAGCTGACGCTGAGACCAGCCCTTCTGCACGTGCTCAGTTTTTGCACATGGAAAAGCCACTGAGCATGCATGGTCTGCCGGCAGCAGCATCAGTTTGAAGCAAGTGCTGCCGGCTGCCATTTGGAAGAGTGCTGGTTGCTCAAGGAGGATGAGGAAATCTTCAGCTGGCAGGGTTTGGGGAGCTCTGTCACCTCAAGGATTTAATATTTGGGGTTTGTGGGCAGGGTGGGGTGGAGAGAAGATCAAACCAGAGGGGGACTGTGGGGGGGGGGGGGGGGGGAGAATTCCATGCCCGCCCACCTTGGGCTCAGGCCCACCCAAAATTGACCATCTGGCTACGCTCCTGTTGTGGGCCCTATACTTTGGAACAAACTGCCTCTGAGATTAAGAAGGTTCAGAAACATGAATGAGCTCAAAAGAGAATTGAAAACCTTTTTTACACAGGTACAGGGCTGCCGAGAGACTGGGCTGGGCCCCGCCCCTTCCGCCCTCCACCCCCCCCCCCCCCCGAGGTCGTCACTGCCGCTCCACCCCTCCGTCCGCCACCAGGCCAGGCCTCCTTCATTGAAATTGCAGTCTCACCTCTGTTAAAGCAGCGCTGCAGGCAACAGAACGCCCCCCTTCGGCCCTCCTTCCCTCCCTGTGTCCCGCCCTGAAGTTATGTCAGATGAGGGTGGGACACAGGGAGGGAAGGAGGGCCGAAGGGAGGCGTTCTGCTGCCTGCAGCGCTGCTTTCACGGAGGTGAAACTGCGATTTTAATGCAGGGGGGCAGACAGTTGACGACGGAGGGTGGATGGGACTGCGGCGCCGGGCCCCCTTGGAGGCCCGGGCTGGGGAATTTTGTCCCCCCTGCCCCCCCCCCCCCTCTTGGCGGCTATGTGCAGCTATATTAGTAGGTGGAAGAAGGAATTGAGAAGGTGCAATTTATCAAATTCAGAAACTGGTTATTGTTTTTAGTCATAGAATTTGTTGGCGTACATATTACGTATGTACTTTTGTGATCCGCCAAGGACCTTGGGACTGAGTGGAATACAAGATTTTAAATAAATAAATGAACTGTGTTATATTACTTGGCATGTGACGCAGGCAGCACAGGATAGATCTGGCTTTGATGTTGAAGTCTCTTTCGCCTTCTCGTAATCCCTGGTTAACGAGATCAACCACTTCATCAGGAGTGAGGTCACCGCTGTCAAAAGTAATAAAAAGAAACTGAGGTAGTTAAACATTTCAACAGGCTAGGCTCAACGGCGGCGATGGGAATGGGCCAGAGGGAAAGAGAGCTGGAATCCTGCAAGGACTTGGTGGCCTTTTGTGTTATCTGTTTATCAGAGACTCCACCATTGTGCTTAGGGATGTCGGTGGATAGAGTAGTGTAGCCGAAGTTGGTCCATTTATATAAGGTAATAAAAAATGAGTAAGGTAATTGAGGCAATTCTGTAAATCGGCGGCTCCATTTTTGCATCCCCTTATGCAGTGCAGGAAGCACCAATCCTACATGACATCAATACTAGTGCAAATCCCGCATTGCTACGCCACAAAGAAGGCATTCCCACACGCCAGGTCAATGGCAGCTGTAAGTGGGCGTGGCTAAATGCACTGCTCCACGTGTGCAACATGCATTCTGTAAGATGTGTGCGTTGCTTGATACACCCATGTCCTGCCTGTGCTCCTCTCCATGTACGCCCCTTCCCAGTTGTGTGCCGTGCTAATTACTTGTGCGCTTACGGCATAGTACTTAGGGCAAATGCATGTGTAAGTGGTGCGTACTTCTGCATTTATGCGTGAAAAACATGTGTAAATGCAGGCGCACCTTTTACACAATTGTGCTCCAAATATCTTTCTATTGGTCAAACATTAATGCCTTTCTTGGCTTGCTTTCTGGAATTCAGTAAAAG
This sequence comes from Microcaecilia unicolor, assembly GCF_901765095.1. Lineage (NCBI taxonomy): Eukaryota > Metazoa > Chordata > Amphibia > Gymnophiona > Siphonopidae > Microcaecilia > Microcaecilia unicolor. The sequence goes on along the minus strand of NC_044038.1, from coordinate 222,349,116 downwards.
TGGCTTCTGAGCACTGTTCCCTCTTAAGCTGCGCAGGAGTCCTCCAACTGCATTGCTGCCAGTAGGGGGTGCTGCTTCAATATTGTGCTTTCAATCACTAGGGACAGGCAGGTTCCCTGTCCCTCACTATTGAAAATGTGACCCGCCCCCACTGGCAGGACTGCAGGTGGAAGACTCCTGCTCTCAGCTTATCGAAAACAATGCTTCTGGGCCTATTTTCAGATTGTGTGGCATGTGAGCTGGTCCTTTCCAGCATGTCCTTCCCTTTGTGATTTGGCATCCTGTTTTCTTAATCAGCAAAACTGTTAGTACACTAACCAAGTGCCTGATAAGGTCAAGGATTTTGTTACATTTTCCTTGCTTTTTGCAGATTGAGTGGGAGCCGCAATTCAAACTTTTCCTGATAAGAAACATCAATATGACCAGGGCTGATTGCCTGATAACTAGGCAGTTATCTAGGGCAACAATGTTTTCTGTGGTGGTGGTGAGGGGGGGGTAGGGGGGGGTGGAACTAAAGAACAGCTGCAGGCAAAGAAACTTTCACAAGCTGGGAAGGTGGGCAAATTTCAAAATGCCCAGCTATCTAGATTATTCTGGAAAAGGTAGTGTTGACCCCAACATGATTGTTGGGGGCAGGGGGCAAGAGTCTTTAAAAGTCAATGGGAGGGGGGGGGGGTGCAAGACTGAAGGTTTTCCTAGGGTGCCTAATGCCCTTGTATTGGCTCTGAATATGATCCAAGAGAGAAAACTTCTCTTACTGACCTAAAGCGTATTCAGTCTACCGCTCCCCAGTACCTCTCCACTCTTGTCTCTCCCTACGCCCCCTCTCGGGTACTCTGTTCTGTGGATAAATCTCTCATCTGTCCCCTTTTCCTCTACTGCTAATTCCAGACTCCGTTCCTTTTATCGTGCTGCACCTCACGCCTGGAATAGACTTCCTGAGCCTGTACGTCTAGCCCCTTCTTTGGCCGTTTTCAAACCCAGGCTAAAAGCCCACTTCTTTAACACTGCTTTTGACTCCTAACCGCTACTCACTTGCACTGTACCTTTTATCCCCACCTCTTTAATTCCCTTACCTCTTAGTTGTTCTGTCTGTTTGCCTGTCCTATTTAGATTGTGAGCTCTTTGAGCAGGGACTGTCTTTCCATGTATGGTGTACAGCGCTGCGTATGCCTTGTAGCGCTATAGAAGTGATAAGTGGTAGTAGTAGTAGAAAAGCTTTGACAATGTTTTTCTGGTAATATTTGCTATAGAACAGCAAGTTAACAGTTATTTCTTTTTCAGATGTGTTAACTGAGTGGTGTTATATAAACTGTCTCTATATTGTCTGTATTCACCTCATTGGGCCTTATGGAATAAATGAAAGATACCCAAATTATAAAAATTAAGCATTGTGATTTGTCAACTAGTGTCAGGTGACCACACATTGCATTGTAACTTACAGTCAGCAAGTTATGACAAGACAGCTAGTGAAAATGTTTGAGTGCATCTAGATGTCACATAATAAAGTGCAGAAGTGCATGCAAATCAAAAAATTTGTTTTTGTTTCCCAATATCGTATAAACACAATATTTCACTGCCCGCGGTGCATCAGAGTTGTCAAATGCATTTGACAACTCGGACTTGTAACTAGTGAGCGATACACAGAGGGGATCCAGCAGCTCATTTGCATACGATCCCCTTTGTGCATTGCTCGCTGTTTCGAATTCGCTAAATTTTACTGCGGCAGCTTTGTGCATTGGGCCCTCAGTGTGTTGTTAAACAATATAAAATGATGCACAGAGAACAGCTCTACAAAAAGATCTTATGTAAGTCCAAAAAAAAAAAAAAGACGACACTCGCAATTGACTTGTTTCTACAAAAGAACATAAGGCATGCCATACTGGATTAGACCAATGGTCAGTTCAGTTCATTTGGTAATCAATGGGTTAATCCCAGTAGGGATGATCCCAACACCTGTCTGCCTAATAACTGCTAACGGACCTGTTCTCCCAAAACATATTCGAACCTTTTGTAGACCCAGCTATAGCACTAGCCTTTAGGGATGTGCCTTCGTTAATGCACATTTGGTTTTTAGCACAAGTGTGTGAAATGAACCAAAACAAATCTAAAAACTGGCAGGGGGGGGGGGGGGGGAGGGGGGAACAAAAAGTAAATTACCATTTTTTTTCCCTTTGCAGAACTATACAAGCCTTGTCCACATTCTTCAGTGACAAATCTTTAATTATACATTGACTTCCTTTTACTTTGATGCACTAAACAATTAGGGACCCTTTTACTAAGTCGGGGTCCTTTTACTAAGGTGCACTAATAGATTTAGCATGCACTAACAATTAGCATATGCTAAATGCCACCAGGGCTGCTGAGAGACTGGGCCGGGCCCCTCCCCCCCCCCCCCCCCCCCCCCCCCGAGGTCGCCACCACTTCCCCCCCTCCCCCGTCCGCCACCTGTCCGGGCCCCCTGCATTGAAATCACAGCACCTCTCACCTCCGTGTGAAAGTGCAGCAGGGCAGCAGATCGCCTCCCTTCGGCCCTCCTTCCCTCCTTGTGTCCCGCCCTCGCGGAAGTTTGAGGACATCAGATGAGGACGGGACACAGGGAGGGAAAGGCCTGAAGGCAGGCGATCTGCTGCCTGCAGCGCTTTCACACGGAGGTGAGAGGCGCTGTGGTATCAATGCAGGGGGCCCGGCCCGGTGGCAAACGGTCCACGACGGAGGGTGGATGGGACTGCGGCGCCGGTTCCCCCCTTGGAGGCACGGGGAATTGCTGCCCCCCCCCTCTCGGCGGCTATGAATGCCACGCAGCTGTTGAGAGACGCTTAAGAAACAGGGTGTGACACAGAGGCTGACGGCAGGGTTAGCTCTGTGTTTTAGTGTTTTCTGTAGCAGATCACAAATATTTGAGCTCAGAGCAAAGGAATATACACTGATAACACACAGCTGGCTCAAAGAAGTTTAGAGGGGCAGTGCACGGCAAGTACGTACCTATATGGAAGCCAAATTTTAGTATAAATGTAACAGCGTAGTAAGAGGAGCCGAGCATTGTTTCCAGATTCCTAATTGTGAGTGCCTGTGAATCCTGCTCGCTTGAGCATGAAGATTTATTTTTCCTTCTCAAGTCTTTTAACCCTTTCTTTTATTCTCTTTTGTAACACTTAATAAAGCCAGCTTAATTTGATTTACCACTACTTTTGGCCGCTGTCGGTGTCAGGGTGCTGGGCTCGATGGACCCCTTGGTCTGTCCCAGCATGGCGATGCTTATGTACTTTGTAGATTCAATTTATTTCAGGTTATGAAGCCTCGGGTCCCCGATGGCTTTGCTTGCCTTGGACCCCGAACACAGCCCATTGTATACCTATGGGCTGCATGGAACTTAATACACACCGAGGAGTCCTTTTACTAAGGTGCGCCAGAAAATGGCCTGCGCTGGTGTAAACGCCTGTATTGGATACGCGCAGGTCCATTTTTCAGCGCACCTGCGAAAAAGGTCTCTTTTTTTTTTTTTTGCCTGAAAATGAATGTGCAACAAAATAAAAATTGACGTGTGTCCATTTTGGGCCTGAGGCCGTACCGCCACCCGTTGACCTATCAAAAGTGTTTGAAATTGCCACCAGTTATTTTTCTCACTGACTTCTTTGTTTCCCAGCTAATTCTTCCAGCATCGCCAAGAATATTTTGCTTGATTTGGACTAAAACATTCTCTATCCTTTAACAAATCACTTTACCTTTTTTGTCCCCAGGGAATGGGATCCACCTTGGAGTTCGCTAACAAATGAGGACTGTACCGGACCTCAACATACATGACTCCTTCTTTGGCTCTCATTTCTAGAAACTCATAGGCTATTCGTTTCACCGCCTCTCGATCACCCCTGAAAAATGAATAGCAAGCACTCAGATTAGTTTGCTTCTGCTTTGTGAGAAGTGCGACATTGAAGACTATCCGGCTGATATTAACTGACCAGGAATGCTCCTGACTGGCTAAATAGCCTTAAGCCAGCTAAGCGTTAATATTCTGCGTAAGATAGCCGTCTATTTCAGCTGAATTTTAGTGCTTAGTGGGCTAGTCCAGTCACCAGCTATGTCATGCAACGTGGAGGGGCATAATCGAACGTCGCCGGCGATCTAGTTTGGCGACGGCGAAACAGCTGGTCGGAACCGTATTATCAAAAAAGATGGCCGGCCATCTTTTTTTTCCGATAATACGGTTGGAACCGGCCAAATGCCAGAGTTGGCCGGGGTTGAGATGGCCGCTTTTGGTTTTCAGTGATAATGGAAACTAAAAGCAGCCATCTCAACCCCGGCTAAATCCAAGGCATTTGGCTGTGGGAGGAGCCAGCATTTGTAGTGCACTGGTCCCCCTGACATGCCAGGACACCAACCGGGCACCCTAGGGGGCACTTCTAAAAATTTTAAAAATATATACAAATACCTCCCAGGTGCATAGCTCCCTTCCCTTGGGTGCTGAGCCTCCCAAATCCCCCCCAAAACCCACTCCCTAGAACTCTACACCATTACCATATGGGTGAAGGGGGGCACCTACATGTGGGTACAGTGGGTTTTGGGGGGGGGGGGGGTTGGAGGCTCAACACAGCACCACAAGTGTAACAGGTAGGGGGGTGTTGGACCTGGGTCTGCCTGCCTGAAGTGCACTGCACCCATTAAAAACTGCTCCAGGGACTTGCATACTGCTGTCAGGGAGCTGGGTATCACATTTGAGGCTGGCAAAAAAGGTTTTTTTTTTGGGGTGGGGGTTGGGTGGGAGGGGGTTGGTGACCACTGGGGGAGTACGAGGCAGTGATCCCCGATTCCCTCCGGTGGTCATCTGGTCAGTTAGGGCACCTTTTTGTGACTTGGTCGTGAAAATGAAAGGACCAAATCACGCCGGCGAAATGCTCGTTAAAGCCACTTTTTTTCCCATTATGTGCTAAAGCCGGCCATCTGTTAACCCCACTCATGCCCGGCCATGTCCCGCCTTCGCTTCGCCGCCGACACGCCCCCTTGAACTTTCGCCGGCTCTGCGATGAGAAAGCGGCGATGGTGTCAAAAAAGCGGCTTTTCATTATACCGATTTGGCCGCTTTTGAGAGATTGCCGGTGATCTCCCCATTTGTGTCGGAAGATCGCCGGCAATCTCTTTCGAAAATAAGCCTGATAGCCAGTTAGAGCCAATATTCATTGGCTGACCGGCTACGTTTAGTGGCCAGACAGACCTGCGTAAATAGCAGGTCTGTCTTTGGCTGCCATAACTTAAGTCAGCCAACCCATGAATAATCAGCTTAACTGGCTATGGGCCCTGATTACTAAGGTTCATTAGCGTTTTTAACGCGCCTACAATTAGCGAACGTGCTAACCGTGTAGGTGCCTATAGGGATATCGTAGGCACGTACATGGTTAAAGCACATTAAAAATTCTAATGCACCTATAACATGGCTTAGTAAATAGGACCCTATGTTTTTACCAGACAAAAAAAAATCCCAGAAATTCAACGCCGGTCGCCAGACATGGTACCGGCATTGAATTTCCAGATTCGCTGCCAAGTGTGGGAGTTAGCTGGGCTGCCTCCTGCAGGTTCAATATCAGCCCCTATAACTATAGGGTCCGTTCTCTAAAGTGGTCCTTATTTATTTATTAGGATTTATTTACCGCCGTTTTGAAGGCACCTCTTACACACATCAAAGGTGCCATTAAACTGACAGTTAGGCATCTGTGTGCAGTAGGTACTATTCTACAAGGTAGTACTTAAGTGATGTGGAAGGGCATTTTCGAAAGAAACGTCTAAGTTGGAATTTGGACGTCTTTGTAAAACATCCAAATTTGGAGGTGGGGAAAAGGACATTTTCAAAAAAATGGACGTCCATCTTTCGTATCGAAATTACCAAGGACGTCCTTAGATTTGGACGTCTTTGATTTTCGGCAATTTTGGAAACCAAGGACGTCCAAGTCTAAAACGTCCAAATGCAAGCCATTTGGACGTGGGAGGTGCCAGCATTTGTAGTACACTGATCCCTCTGACATGCCAGGACAGCAATCAGGCACCCTAGGGGGCACTGCTGTGGACTTCATAAAATGTTCCCAGGTACATAGCTCCCTTGTGTGCTGAGACCCCCAACCCCCCCAAAACCCCCTACCCCCAACTGTACACCACTACCATAGCCCTTACAGGTGAAGGGGGGCACTTAGATGTGGGCACAGTGGGCTTGTGGTGGGTTTTGGAGGGCTCGCTCTTTCCTCCACCCATGCCTAAATCATCAAATACGCTTAGGCAGAAATGTTTTCCACGTGGATTTTCAAGGCGCCATATATAGAATCTAGCCCAAAGGTTATAAAACATCAACTAAGTGCAGTTGTATGTGTAACTGCAAATTAGTGCCAATTAGTGGAGGAGTGGACTAGTGGTTACAGCACCGGTCTTGCGATCCAGAGGTCACCGGTTCAAATCCTGCTGCTGCTCCTTGTGATCTTGGGCAAGTCACTTAATCCTCCATAGCCTCAGGTACAAACTTAGATTGTGAGCCCTCCTGGGACAAAGAAATAGCCAGAGTACCTGAATGTAACTCACCTTGAGCTACAACTGAAAAAGGTGTGAGCAAAATCTAAATAAATAATTATTGTTTACACCTAATATAACAACTAAGGGCTTCTTTTACAAAGCCGTGTTACCGATTCTGTGTGGCAAATGAGAGGAAGCCCATCCAATTCCTATGGGCTTCCTCTCATCTGCCACACGGGAATCACTAGTGCGGCTTTGTAAAAGAAGTCCTTAGTTATGCGCAAACCTGGCAATATTCTCTAAACTATGCGCACCGAGATCGAGCATACTAAGCAGCGGGATAACTGAACTTGCCGCATGAAAATAACACCCCTGACGAAGCCAGTGTGAAACAGTTGCGCTGTAGAGTGAAGCAGCTTTTGTTTCAGGTAAGTACCCGAGTGAACGTGGTTGTATCTGGACTCCTATTTACTAAGCCACGTTATAGATGTGTTAATGTCTTTAACGCGCATTAACCATGTACGTGCCTACAATATCCCTATAGGTGCCTACATGGTTAGCGTGCGCACTAATTGTAGGCGCGTTAAAAATGCTAACACGCCTTAGTAAACAGGGCCCTAATATTGGGACAAAAAAGGAAAAAAAATTGTCAAAATATTAAATACGAAATTAACTATACAGGAGGATTTTTTTTTTTAGGAGTGATGAAGAAGTAGGGCGGGTCATTAGTCCAAGCCTCATTTCAGATGTGACCTAAGCCACTGAAGTCCTTTTTCCTCCTTTTAATTTTTTTTAGAACAACCTTCCTGAGCCCTTTCGTCAAGCCCCCTCCCTGCCCATCTTCAAGTCTCTGCTTAAAGCCTACCTCTTCAATGCTGCCTTCGGCACCTAACTCTTACCTTCAGGATATCCGGACTGCCCCAATTCGACTGCCCCTATCGAATTGACTACTCACATGTCCTTTAGATTGTAAGCTCTTTGAGCAGGGCCTGTCCTTTTATGTTAAATTGTACAGCGCTGCGTAACCCTAGTAGCGCTTTAGAAATGTTAAGTAGTAGTAGTAGTATTACATATAGCAGTGATTTAACCAGAGCTGAGATTGTGATGTCATAATGCCTCATTCCACCAATGCCTAAGAGCCAACCTCATCAGTGATGTCACAATGGCTTGATTGTCCTATATTTGTCTCACTCTTATCCTTTAGATTGTAAGCTCCTTTGAGCAGGGACTGTCCTTCTATGTTAAATTGTACAGCGCTGCGTAACCCTAGTAGCGCTTTAGAAATGTTAAGTAGTAGTAGTAGTATTACATATAGCAGTGATTTAACCAGAGCTGAGATTGTGATGTCATAATGCCTCATTCCACCAATGCCTAAGAGCCAACCTCATCAGTGATGTCACAATGGCTTGATTGTCCTATATTTGTCTCACTCTTATCCTTTAGATTGTAAGCTCCTTTGAGCAGGGACTGTCCTTCTATGTTAAATTGTACAGCGCTGCGTAACCCTAGTAGCGCTTTAGAAATGTTAAGTAGTAGTAGTAAATTGGATGTTAGTTGCTAATACTTTATAGCTAAGTTAATTGGACAAAGATACAACACAGTCCTATCTTTATCTGGTTTCGCTTTGCGGTTAAGTGCTAAATATCGCACTTAACCTGATAAGACATAGGCCGCATAAACCCAGATATTCAATGCCGGTGCCTGGAGATGGCTCGACACTGAATATCCATGCACGATGCCAGTGGGGGTAAAAAAAAAAAATACTGACCACTGCAGGCTGAATATTTATCCCAATGCACGTAACTTTAATAGTAGCCTAGTGGTTAGCGCAGCGGACTTTGATCCTGGGGAACTGGGTTGGATTCCCACTGCAGCTCCTTGTGACTCTGGGCAAGTCACTTAACCCTCCATTGCCCCAGCTGCAAATAAGTACCGTTATTAAATGGACTTGGGGAAAATCCACTATTTCTGGGATAAGCAGTATAAAATGTTTTGTACATTTTGGGGACCTGGCCGGGTATTTGTGACCTGGATTGGCCACTGTTGGAAACAGGATGATGGGCTCAATGGACCTTTGGTCTTTCCCAGTATGGCAATACTTATGTACTATGTAAACTGCTTTGAATGTAGTTGCAAAAACCACAGAAAGGCGGTATATCAAGTCCCATTTCCCTTTCCCTATTTGAGATTCTACATGGAACGTTGCTAATGGAGGAGTAGCTTAGTGGTTAGTACAGCAGACCTTGATCCTGGGGAACTGAGTTTAATTCCCACTGCAGTTCCTTGTGACTCTGGACAAGTCACTTAACTCTCCATTGCCCAGGTACAAAATAAGTACCTGTATATACTATGTAAACTGCTTTGAATGTAGTTGCAAAAAACACAGAAAGGTGGTATATCAAGTCCCATTTCCCTTTCCCTATTTGAGATTCTACATGGAATGTTGCTACTATTGAGATTCTGTTGCTACTGTTTGAGATTCTACATGGAATGTTGCTAGTGGAGGAGTAGCCTAGTGGTTAGTGCAGTGGACTTTGATCCTGGGGAACTGGATTCAATTCCCACTGCAGTTCCTTGTGACTCTAGGCAAGTCACTTAACCCTCTATTGCCCCAGGTACAAAATAAGTACCTGTATATACTATGTAAACTGCTTTGAATGTAGTTGCAAAAACCACAGAAAGGCGGTATATCAAGTCCCATTTCCCTTTCCCTTATCGTGGCACTGAAGATCTTGAGACTAAGGCTGGTATCTTCCAGTCTACTAGATATTTTACTTACGCAATGGCAGGCATGTAATGGTTAAATTTTGCAAGGAATTCGGTAAGGCTGCCCGGTTTTTTGCAACAAATGTGCTGCAGAAGTTCTTCCCTGCTGTTTGCTGGTAACTTGATCTGTCTTTTACTGAAAAGGAAACACAGCACTGTTTTTTTGAGACAGTCTTGAAACAATCTTATTATAAAAACATGAATCAGCCCCACAGGTTGACCCCACCTATCTCTGAACTCAGCCAAATGCTTTCATACATTTCCAAAACTGGGAACAACGCTGTTCTAGGTGCAAAGAAACAGAGGTTGAGTTCCATTGAAAGAAGTCTGTCCACTGAAAACACAGCCTTGCTACATGTAGGCTAAGGACAGCCATGTGATTCATTCCTATAGAATACAGGGTCCACCTTGACACATACCACTCCAAGACATCGCATAGGTCACTCTGGCTCACCCTCATGCAACACTCTGAACATAAGGGTGAAAACCGTAAACTATTCACTGTCACACTGGGGACCAGTGTAGAACTTTTATTTCAGGTGAAACCCTGGAACATGGCAACCAATCTACCACATTTTGCGGGCGCAGGGAGAACGGAGTGGTTGCGTTTGTGGTCGGAGGGGGGAGTTTGGGTTTCAGCATTTTTGGCCAAAACTGAAGCATGGTCGAATCTGGATTTTGGTCCGGTACCAAAATTTGCTCAGCCTCTAGCATGCCTAACTTTTGGCTTAGCAATGCAGCTTTGTGCTAATCTTCTTTAAACAATTGCTAAGACCGGCCCTGATAGTGCATGAAGCTGAAGAAAGGTCTGAAATGACGCGAACTGTTCCCTCTAAGCAGAGCGGGAGTCCTGCACCTTCAGTCCTGCCAGTGGGAGGTGCTGTTTCACTATCCCATTTTCAATAGTAAAAGACAGGTAAGCTCTGCAGGACTCCAGTGCACCTGCCTGTCCCTAGGACTATACAGAGATGCTACATTTTCTACATTATTTTATCAAAGTCCTTTATCAAGACTACCCATTAGCATTTCCACTTTTCAAGCTACGAGGATCATTCAAGACTCCTGAGGCAGGCCTGTGGCCGAAACACAGTACTGTGTCGAGTCTGTGAATAAAGCTGTTTCTTTTATCATCATAGTCCCGTTTCCCTGGAGTCATTGGTCCATTTCCCACTTCCTATTAGATGTCCCTAGTGATTGAAAGCACAATAATGGAACACCCCCACCACCACCACTGGCTGCAATGCAGTTGGAAGATTCCCACTCAGTGAAGAGAACAGTGTTAGCAGTGTGATTTAATTCAAGAGACCAAACTAAACAATTCTGAATCAAGAAAATAATTATTTGAATAATTGTTGGCTGCCACATTTTAACAAGTAGAGCTACAGATCAAAGAAGTTCAATTGCAATGCCTGATAAGTCAGGATTTGTGTTTTATTTATTTTTTTTAATGGATTTTTCTATTCACATTAAGCAAAACGTATCTAGTTTTATAAAAACCCATTGTGGAGATCAAGCCCGAGCTTGCTTAAGATGTTCTCCATGATTTTAGATCAATAATTTTATACAGAGAAGCTTTCCAATAATTTAGAATGAGCTAATGGAGTAGAGGAGTGGCCTAGTGGTTAGGATGGTGGACTTTGGTCCTGGGGAACTGAGTTCGATTCCCACTTCAGGCACAGGCAGCTCCTTGTGACTCTGGGCAAGTCACTTAACCCTCCATTGCCCCATGTAAGCCGCATTGAGCCTGCCATGAGTGGGAAAGCGCAGGGTACAAATGTAACAAAAATAAAACAGATACTATTGGAGATTCTACATGGAATGTTGCTATTCCACTAGCAACATTCCATGTAGAAGGCTGCGCAGGCTTCTGTTTCTGTGAGTCTGACGTCCTGCACATACATGCAGGACGTCAGACTCACAGAAGCAGAAGCCTGCGCGGCCACATTGAGTGGCCTAGTGGTTAGAGTGGTGGACTTTGGTCCTGGGGAACTGGGTTTGATTCCTACTGCAGGCACAGGCAGCTCCTTGTGACTCTGGGCAAGTCACTTAACCCTCCATTGCCCCATGTAAGCCGCATTGAGCCTGCCATGAGTGGCAAAGCATGGGGTACAAATGTAACAAAACAAAAAAAAAATTAACAGACAAGCAGTTATTGCACTGCCTTTGCACTTACCATATGTTAATTTTTACTGTTAAAGCATGGCTAAGTGCAAACCTTTCCACACTTCACTAAACAGGCCCCTTAGTGTTAATTAAAAAAAAAAGTTAATAGTTGTATTATTATTCTTTAACAGCTTACTTGGCAAAGTACAAGATGGTTTCAGGTTTGATGCTGGCATCAAGGTGGATGTGAAGTTCTACCTGTGAGTGAAGAAACCATAACCTAAATGTCTCGCTGGTCTTTGTTGTCAAGAGACCATTTTTGTGTGCATAGCAATTACTATGTTGTTACATTACAATTTGCAAATGCTACAATACAGTGTATGACCAATAAAGAGCTCCCATGTCTACACTGTTTAACTAGTTCTGATGCACTATGAAAGGTTGGGCCCAGGAAAAAGCCTCCTGAGATCCAGATAGTGCATGGCACACTGATAACATTTTTCCCCTCTCCTTCCCCCACTCCTGTCCCTCCCCCCAAGTGCTCACTAACTGTCCCACCAAGGGTACCCATAGAACATTTTTCAAGGGGGAGTAAAAAAAATGCGCAACCAGCATTAGCACACGGCTTACTAAACAGGGGTGGGGGGGGGGGCTAGTCTTTGGAGGAATGTTCATTGGTTTCATAGAAATCAAGAGGGTCAATAAAGGAAATTAATATTAGTGTCTATAATAATTGATCTGTTTTAAAATGTTTTTATGAGTCTTTTACTGTAACCCGCTCTGTAAGCTTCTTAAGATGAAAACAGCAGGCTATAAAACTATGTAATAAATTAAATAAAATTAAATGCATGCATTATGGACCATATCTATTAAGTATTCATCTCACAAAAAGAGAAACTGTATATGAATAGATAGCACTGAATTGCACGGAAGAAGTTGCTTTACTTGCTGGTCCATGATGTCCTAACCATCGTCAGACATGGATATATGTTATGTTAAAACTGGTCTGAAATCTCCACCCCGATACACTGAGTGGAGGAGTAGCCTAGTGGTTAGAGCACCGGACTTGACCTCCAGAGGTGCCCGGTTCAAATTCAACCGTTGCTCCTTGTGATCATTGGCAAGTCACTTAACTCGCCATTTCCTCAGGTACAGAATTAGATTATGAGCCCTCCAGGGACCAGGAAATACCAAGTGTACCTGAACGTTACTCTCATTGAGCTACTACTGAAAAAGGTGTAAACAAAATCCAAATAACTGCATAAGAACATGTACTTTTCAGTGTAATCTAAGTTTCTAAAAGCCCATTTATGTGCATAGATCAGTGCGTTATGCAAAAAAAATATTTATAAAATTACTTCTATTAAAGCTTTTTTAGTCTACACATTTTGGGGAAAATTCTGTAAATGGTGCTTTAACATTAAGTGCTAGAAAAAATCAGCGCTAAGCGTGATTCTATATAGGACAAATGGGTGTAAATGCCGGCACTCAAATTAGGCACAGAGTCAGTATTCTGTAACTATATGTGCAACTTTTTGGAATGACCATGGACACACCCCCTTTCGAGTTATATGTACATAAGTACATAAGTATTGCCATACTGGGAAAGACCAAAGGCCCATCGAGCCCAGCATCCTGTTTCCCACAGTGGCCAATCCAGGTCACAAATACCCGGCAAGATCCCAAAAATGTACAAAACATTTTATACTGCTTATCCCAGAAATAGTGGATTTTCCCCAAGTCCATTTAATAACGGTCTATGGACTTTTCCTTTAGGAAGCCGTCCAAACCTTTTTTAAAACTCTACTAAGCTAACCACCTTTATCACGTTGTCTGGCAACAAATTCCAGAGTTTAATTACACGTTGAGTGAAGAAAAGTTTTCTCCGATTTGTTTTAAATTTACTACATTGTAGCTTCATCGCATGCCCCCTAGTCCTAGTATTTTTAGAAAGCGTGAACAGACGCTTCACATATGCTGAGTTAGGTGCCACACCTTATAGAATAGAACGCAGCCAGATGTGTGCGCAAATTTTAATGGGTGCCAGTTAACTTCAATTATTGGTTGTCAACATCCATTTACTGAAGGTTATCAGCTCATTAGTCAATTAGAGCATCTTTTACTAAGGCGCACTCACTCGTACTCGCTAAAATTGTGGGAACGCTAAACGTTAGAGACGCCCATAGGAATGCATTGGCATCTCTAACGTTTAGTGCACCCACAATTTTAGCATGCGCTAAAAACGTGAGCGTGCCTTAGTAAAAGACGCCCTCGATTTGCACGCGCATCTTGGGAAAGTGTCCAAATTTGGGTGTGCAAATCTGAGTGCCGTATATAGAACCTGGGTTTTCTTTCCTGGTACAGCCTTTAATTTTTGGCTTTTCTTTATCTTTTCCCATTTTTTTGTCTCATCTTTTTTGAATGCCTTTGTTACTTTCCTTGGGAGGTCGTATCATGCTTCCACCACTCTTTCTATGAAGAAGCATTTCCTAAAATTACTTCTGACTTCACCATCACAGATACACGAAAGGAGCAAGCCCCTTTTACATCTGCTCTATGTCTTAGGAGAGGAAGGGCACAACCACTCTCTGCTTTATTAATACAGTTTTTTATTTCTCCCGTATTTCTCTCTCTTTTATCTATCTGATTTACACGAAATAATGTTACCTTGGGCTTGTCGAAAGCAGGCAGCACCTGTTCCATTTTGCAGTTGCTGGTTTTCTGTAGATTTCACGGATCTGACAGTCTTGAGCTCTGAAAACTATAATACTGATTGCTGTACTGAACCTTGCCCTAAGGTTTGTCAATAACCCAGCCTTCTTTAGTACAACGTAACTAGATACAGCACGAGCTAAACGCCTGCTGCTTATCTAACACCTAAGCTAGGCATTGCAACATACATGTGAGGCCACGAGGAACCAACTGCCTTCTAAGGTTAAACAGATACACTCAAAGAGTTTATATATTGTCATGCTCAGCCGCCAGATCCGCACCACTCTTTCTCAGTCTCTTCCTTTCTTTACCAAGCACGCCCTTCACTCCCGAGTCGACAGTCTGCAATCAGGGTCTCCGGACAACAGGCAAATCACCAGAAGTGCTTTATTATCTCCTGAGTACATTTACTGTGCTTTAAGGCTTCACAGGCCTTTCCCTCTCCTCAGTGTAGCTCCACTTTTAAACACAGTTCATTGGAGCCCTGCTTGCAATACAGTTCAGCTTGGGCCTGCTTTCCACACAGTTCACTTTGGCCCTGCTTTCAATATGGTTTTCTCCAGCACTGCTTCTAATCCAGTACTTAGTAGCACTGCTCTTTCCCACAGTTAATGAGCACTGCTTACAATTCAGTTCAGTTAGCAATGTTTTCCTCCTCAATTCAGTTTTAGCACTGCTTTCAAACACAGTTTAGTTTAGCATTGCCTTCAAACACAGTTCATCTTAGAAATGAAATTAAACAGTTCAATTCAATGGCAATATGGTCTAAGTCACTTTCTCACTCTTAGACCTAATGACCCACCTCCCTCATTTGTCAGCACAAAACCACCTGACATCCACCCACCGGGTCAATTCACCAAGGCTTCATTCACTCTCCAGTTCAGTTCATAACTCACTTTAAGAACCCTCCACCAGCACTTCCATTTCCTCCTCATTCTCCCCTCCTTTCTCCTCCTCCAGTTCCATTCTCTCCTCCCCTTCCTCCCGGTCTAGGGGCTCCTCCCTCCCCCCATCTGATTCCATCTCCCAATCACACCCCGGCTCCTCCCTCCCTTGCATAGATTCTTCTCCCTTCACCTGATCTGTCTGCTGGTGCTGCACTGCCTTCTGGGGCTTGTAGTTTCTGAGCTCCTGGCTTCTCTGACGTTGCCCTGCCTTCTGGGCTTTGTAGTTCCTTGGTTCTGAATCTCTCTGGTGCTGCACTGCCTTCTGGGGCTTGTAGTTTCTTTGCTCTTCACAATATAGGCTGACTCTATTAAATATAAAGGGATAAATACTAATTCACATATATCTGAATTAAAGTAATATATTGCTCCAAAATCAACAAAGTTGAGGTAACATAGTTATTTTATTTTCCAATGCCATATTACTACTACTACTACTATTTATAATTTCTATAGTACTACAAGGCATACGCAGCGCTGTACACCATACACAAAAAGACAGTCCCTGCTCAAAGAGCTTACAATCTAGACAGGTAAACAGACAAAACGATTAAGGGTAAGGGAATAAATAGGTGAGGATAAAGGACAGGGCAAGTTTAGTGGTTAGGAGTCAAAAGCAGTGGTAAAGAGGTGGGCTTTAAGTTTGGACTTGAAAACGGCCAAGGATGGGGCTAGGCGCACAGGCTCGGGAAGTCTATTCCAGGCGTGAGGTGCAGCAA